>NC_041388.1:301482022-301498269 GCF_002162155.2 Triticum dicoccoides | reverse complement strand
TGACGTTTGCCATTAGTAGTTTTGCAAAAAAGTATTAAAAATAATTTTTATACTAATGGCGCACCGTGGCACAGTGCGCCATTACTAGTTTAAACTAGTAATGGCGCACTATGCAACGGTGCGCCATTAGTAGTTTTGCAAAAAAAAGTAAAAAAAACAGTAGTGGCGCACTTTATGGCTGGTGCGCCATTAGTAATTCTAACTACTAATGGCGCACTATGCCCGGATGCGCATTTAGTATGTTTGAAAAAATGAAAAAAAAACATTTTGTTACTAGTGGCGCACCGTGTGCCTGGTGCGCCATTCGTGTCCACACTAATGGCGCACAGTGGCGCACCACATGACTGGTGCGCCATTAGTGTCCATTCCATCTATAGCCCTTTTCCTAGTAGTGTTTGGCTGACATAGGTATTTGAGAGAAACCAGAATAACCATCTAGAAAGCAAAAATGTGTATGTTTGGACAATCTTTCTAGCATTTGATCGATAAAAGGTAAGGGGTAATGATCCTTTTTAGTAGCCCTATTTAATTTGTGGAAATCAATTACCATCCTATAACCTGTAATAATTCTTTGAGGAATCAATTCCTCTTTATCATTAGGAACAACAGTAATACCTCCCTTCTTAGGGACACAATGGACAGGGCTTATCCACTGACTATCAGCAACGGGATAAATTATACCTGCCTCAAGGAGCTTTAGTATCTCCTTTCTTACCACTTCTTTCATTTTAGGATTTAGCCGGCATTGATGAGCACGAACTGGTTTAGCATCTTCTTCCAAATTAATTTTATGTTGACATAGAGAGGGACTAATGCCCTTAAGATCATCAAGAGTGTACCCAATAGCAGCGTGGTGCTTCTTCAGAGTTTTCAATAATCTCTCTTCCTCGTGCTCTCAAAGGTTAGCACTAATAATAACAGGATATATCTTTTTCTCATCACAGTAAGCATATTTAAGAGTATCAGGTAACGGTTTAAGCTCAAACACGGGATCACCCTTGGGTGGAGTAGGATCCCCTAGGATTTCAATAGGTAAATTGTTTTTCAGAATAGGTTCCTGTTTAAAGAATACTTCATCTAATTCCCTTCTTTCATTCATAAACATATCATTTTCATGGTCTAGCAAGTATTGTTCTAAAGGATCACTAGGAGGTATGGCAATAGAAGCAAGACCAATAATTTCATCCTTACTGGGTAATTCTTCTTCACGGTGTTGTCTACTAAATTTAGAAAAATTAAATTCATGAGTCATATCATCTAAACCGATAGTAACAACATCTCTTTTGCAATCTATGGTAGCATTAACAGTGTTTAAGAAGGGTCTACCAAATATAATGGGACAAAAGCTATCCTGTGGGGAACCAAGAACAAGAAAATCAGCAAGATATTTAGTTTTCCCACACAAGACTTCAACATCTCTAACAATTCCCATTGGTGAAATAGTATCTCTATTGGCAAGTTTAATTATGACATCAATATCTTCCATCTTAGCAGGTGCAATATCATGCATAACTTCTTGGTATAAGGAATAAGGTATTGCACTAGCACTAGCACCCATATCACATAAGCAGCCATGATAACAATGATCTCCTATTTTAACAGAAATAACAGGCATGCCTACCACATGTCTAGGTTTATCTTTATCACGGGGTTTAGCAATTCTAGCAGTTTCATCACAGAAATAAATAACATGCCCATCAATATTATCAGACAAGAGATCTTTAATGATAGCAATATTAGGTTCAACTTTAACTTGCTTAGGAGGTGTATATGTTTTAATATTGCTTTTACGAACTACAGTTGAAGCTTTAGCATGATCCTTTATCCTAACAGGGAAAGGTGGTTTCTCAACATAAGAAGTAGGAACAATAGGATCATTATAAGTGATAGTCTTTTCTTCAACTTTAATAGGTGCAGCTACTTTTACTTCTATGGGAGGATGATATTTAAACCACTTCTCCTTGGGGAGATCAACATAAGCAGCAAAAGATTCACAGAAAGAAGCTACTATCTCAGAGTCAAGTCCATATTTAGTGCTAAATTTATGTAAAATATCGGTATCCATAAAAGATTTAACACAATCAAAACTAGGTGTCATACCTGACTCCTTACCATTGTCGAGGTCCCAATCTTTAGAGTTGCATTTAATTCTTTTCAATAAATCCCATTTGAATTCAATAGTCTTCATCATAAAAGAGCCAGCACAAGAAGTATCAAGCATGGTGCGATTGTTACCAGAAAGCCAAGCATAAATTTTTTTGAATAATCATTTCTCTTGAGAGCTCATGATTGGGGCATGAATATAACATTGATTTAAGCCTCCCCCAAGCTTGAGTGATGCTTTCTCCTTTGCGAGGCCAAAAATTATATATATAATTATGATCACGATGAACAAGCTGCATAGGATAAAACTTGTGATGAAATTCCAATTTCAATCGTTTGTAATTCCAAGACCCCATATCATCACATAGCCTATACCATGTCGATGCATCTCCCCTCAAAGATAAGGGGAAGACCTTCTTCTTAACAACATCTCCGGGTACACCTGCAAGCTTGAATAATCCACAAACTTCATCCACATATATTAGTTGTTCATCAGGATGTTTTGCTCCACCTCCTAAAAAAGGATTAGCTAGCAGTTTTTCTATCATACCCGAAGGAACTTCAAAGCAAGCTTTTTCATTTTCATATTCATTTTCAGTAGGTTCAGTAGGTTGAGGAGCAACTCTTTGCTATACTGGTCGGGGTGAAGATACCCCGAACAAGCCCCTCAAAGGATTACCTTCCATGGTAATAAGTGACAGTAAATTTCAGCACACTATATAAATTTTTCCTTACCAAATTCCACCTACCAAAGACGCTTCACTCCCCTGCAATGGCGCCAGAAAAGAGTCTTGATGACCCACAAGTATAGGGGATCTATCATAGTCCTTTCAATAAGTAAGAGTGTCGAACCCAACGAGGAGCAGAAGGAAATGATAAGCGGTTTCCAGCAAGGTATTCTCTGCAAGTACTAAAATAAGTGGGAACAGATAGTTTTGTGATAAGATAATTTGTAACGAGAAACAAGTAACAAAAGTAAATAAGGTGCAGCAAGGTGGCCCAATCCTTTTTGTAGCAAATGACAAGCCTGGACAAATTCTTATATGAAGGAAAGCGCTCCCGAGGACGCATGAGAATTATCATCAAGCTAGTTTTCATCATGTTCATATGATTCGCGTTTGGTACTTTGATAATTTGGTATGTGGGTGGACCAGTGCTTGGGTACTGCCCTTACTTGGACAAGCATCCCACTTATGATTAACCTCTATTGCAAGCATCCGCAACTACAACAAATGTATTAAGGTAAACCTAACCATAGCATGAAACATATGGATCCAAATCAGCCCCTTACGAAGCAACGCATAAACTAGGGTTTAAGCTTCTGTCACTCTAGCAACCCATCATCTACTTATTACTTCCCAATGCCTCCCACTAGGCCCAAACAATGGTGAAGTGTCGTGTAGTCGACGTTCACATGACACCACTAGAGGGATGACAACATACCTCTCATCAAAATATCGAACGAATACCAAATTCACATGACTAGTGATAGCAAGACTTCTCCCATGTCCTCAGGAACAAAAGTAACTACTCACAAAGCATAAACATGTTCATAATCAGAGGGGTATTAATATGCATATAGGATCTGAACATATGATCTTCCACCAATTAAACCAACTAGCATCAACTACAAGGAGTAATTAACACTACTAGCAACCTACTAGCACCAATCCCGAACTTGAAGACAAGAATTGGATACAAGAGATGAACTATGGTTTTGAGATGAGATGGTGCTGATGAAGATGTTGATGGAGATTCCCCTCTCCCGATGAGAGGAGCATTGGTGATGACGATGGCGATGATTTCCCCCTCCGGGAGGGAAGTTTCCCTGGCAGAACAGCTCCGCCAGAGCCCTAGATTGGTTCCGCCAAGGTTCCGCCTCGTGGCGGCGGAGTTTCATCCGAGAGGATGGCTTATGATTTTTTCCCATCGAAAGACTCCATATAGCAGAAGATGGCCACCGGAGGGCCACCAGGGGGCTCACGAGGTAGGGGCGCGCCTAGGGGGTAGGGTGCGCCCCCCACCCTCGTGGGCAGGGTGTGGCCCCCTTGGTGAAGTTCTTTCTCTTAGTATTTTTTTATATATTTGGAAAACATCTTCCGTGAAGTTTCAGGACTTTTGGAGTTGTGCAGAATAGGTCTCTAATATTTGCTCCTTTTCCAGCCCAGAATCCCAGCTGCCGGCATTCTCCCTCTTTATGTAAACCTTGTAAAATAAGAGAGAATAGACATAAGTATTGTGACATAATGTGTAATAACAACCCATAATGCAATAAATATTGATATAAAAGCATGATGCAAAATGGACGTATCAACCACCCGTATTCCAGGTATTCCTACATTGTTAGTAACTAGGTAGAATGACCAACACAATCTAAAAGAAGCTGATTTGTACGTTTTACTTCCTGATTCAGTGCAGGGACGAGCGAAAACAAATGCATCATATTCGGGAATTCACTTTCTCCCAGTTTACGGATGGACAGAGGACTAGCTGGCACGGCTCCACAGATGTTTTTGGGACAGGTGCACGGACAAGAGGCATTGTGGTCTGCTTATTTCTGCAAATAGAAGTACTTAAATTTAGTGGAACTATAAAAGAAGTTCATATGGTCAGTACACTAGATGGTTCAGTTCAGCATTCCAACTTAGAACACAATTATAACTGGTTATTCTGGAATGAGAGAACCTAACCCTGGATGGTGGCAACAAGAAAAACTAGAGTGAACTCTAGGAAATTAAAGCCTGCTGTCGGTGTCAAAACCGGCGGATCTCGGGTAGGGGGTCCCGAACTGTGCGTCTAGGCCGGATGGTAACAGGACGCAGGGGACACGAAGTTTTACCCAGGTTCGGGCCCTCTCGATGGAGGTAAAACCCTATGTCCTGCTTGATTAATATTGAGGATATGGGTAGTACAAGAGTAGATCTACCACGAGATCAGAGAGGCTAAACCCTAGAAGCTAGCCCATGGTATGATTGTATGTTGTGATTGTTGTCCTACGGACTAAAACCCTTCGGTTTATATAGACACCGAAGAGGGTTAGGGTTACACAAGGTCGGTTACAAAGGAGGAGATATCCATATTCGTATTGCCTAGCTTGCCTTCCACGCCAAGTAGAGTCCCATCCGGACACGAGACGAAGTCTTCAATCTTGTATCTTCATAGTCTAACAGTCCGGCTAATGGAGATAGTCCGGCTGTCCGGAGACCCCCTAATCCAGGACTCCCTCAGTAGCCCTCGAACCAGGCTTCAATGACGATGAGTCCAGCGCACAGTATTGTCTTCGGCATTGCAAGGCGGGTTCCTCTCCAAATTCTGTGTACCTATCAAAATAATGTCTGGTTTCTTTTGTACTCCTCGGCTTCCACGCCCAATAATGGCCACTTTCCACGTGTCAAGCGAATGTGAAGAGCCAGGATGTTTTCACATTTACCCCCCCTAGCTGTGTGAACGAGCCGCCTATTTAAAAAGACGAGGATTCAGATCCAAATCACACCATCCCCCCTTGGTGAGCCTTCATCGGAGCGCACCCGACAGAGATCCATTCCATCATGGCCGGTCGACGCAGCTCCTCCTCTCGCACCCCTAGCTCCAAGCCTGGAGATTGGGAGAGATGTTCCATCTCGCACAGCAAATTGGTGATGCTTCAGTCCAAGGGGTTACTTCCCCCAGCATACCCGGTCCCGATTCGAGCCGGGCTTGCCACCTATAATGGCGGAGAGCAAGCGGAGAGCCATCCCAATCCCTCCAAGCGAGAGCGGGTATGCCTTGTCCCTTATTTGGTAAGAGGGCTCGGATTCCCAATTCATCCGTTTCTCCGGGGGCTTCTGGAGTTCTACGGCCTCCAGTTGCACAACCTTACGCCTGCCTCCCTGCTGCATATCGGGGGATTCATGGCCCTTTGTGAGTTGTTTTTGGGCTGTGAGGCTCATTTCGCTCTGTGGAAGAAGCTGTTCTGCCTTATGCCCCGTTCTCAGAAGGGGTCAATATATCAAGTGGGCGGAGCCGAAGTGTGGCGTATTGCCGGGACCGGATACCTGTCCGGGACCCCGAAGAAGACGTCCGAAGACTGGCCTTCAGAATGGTTTTATATAGAAGACGTCCCCCTCCCGGATCCTATTCGGATCAGCCTTCCGGAGTTCGTCAACGCCCCTTTGAAGAAGCGTCGGAGCTGGCGTCCACAGAGCTCCCTAAAGGAAGATGACAGGGACATTCTTTACCTAATGAGCCGGATAAGTTTTTTAGCTCGATCCGGATTGACCATGATCGAGGTTATGGCCATATGCATTATGTGGGGGGTGCAGCCGCTTCAGTATAGAGGCCATCCCATGTGGGATTTCAACGGGGAGGATGACGCCACCCGCCACGGCCGCAAAGGGCCGAGATTGGCTGATGATCTAATAAAGATCTTATCCATTTTGTACAAGGGAGAAGAGGAGGAATTCCTTCGTGTCAAATCGCAGGGCGGATTTTCTATGTACAATCCTCTGAGCTGGGTAAGAGGAGACTTTTTATCGTCCATCCATTTCGTATTCCCGTAGTTAAGTATTCATTCTAGCGGTTTTATCGCAGGAGCTGCGCCAGGCAGTAAAGGAGATAAACAGCCCTCCTCCACAACCCGAGGACCCTGGACGGTCCGTTGACCCGGTCTCCCAGGAGGATCCGGACATATCTGTGGAGCTGATCGACGGGGTATTCTACCAATGGAGTAATGACAAGGCTTTGGTGGCCATTACGGCTGATTACCCCAGACTAGTTCCAGCCTCACAGGTGACTGAGACCGAAGTCCCATCATTTAAAAAGGGATTCGTCCTTGCGCTTTTTTGATTGCCGTATAACAACCGTGTTTTGCAGGGGAGGTCCTCGGGGCAGAAGGACGAGCCTGTGGCAACTAGCCAACAAGGGGCCGCAAGGTCAGGCAGGCTGAAAAGATCTGCAGTCCGGATCAAGACACCGGCGCAGCGGTACGGCGCGCCGTCTTTATTGCAAGATATTATTTTCAGAGGCATATTAACGTACATGCCTTCTTTCCAGGAAAAAGAGTGCTCGCCGGACTATACCCGGAGAGGCTACCAATCGCACCTCCACAAGCCAGGCTCCAAGGCCGGATTCAGAGGCGGGAACGAATACAAGGCGTGCGCTGGGTGCTCCTCCGACAGAGGATGAGGATAAACTGTCCGCCACCCATTCCAAGGTGGAAAGTGCCATGAACCACAGGCGTCGCCAGACTGTTCTTCGTGACACTTGTTTCTCCCAAGAGGCATTGGATTCCTTCAACTCGGGAGACGCGCACCTCCGTGCCGCTCAAAATGGTCTAGCCAGAGCCACGGAGCAGTATGTAAAAGACATACAGGTGAGAAAATTTGATGATTATATATATATATCAGTAGCCCCTGAGACTTGAAACAGTTAGGATAACTGATTTAAGGATCATTCGTTATGCAGGTTCTTACAGAAAAGAATACTCAACTGTCCCAGGAGCTGGAAGAGTGCAAAGCCCAACTTCAGGCCGCACTAGCCGCAGCAGGGGATCCCAAAGAGACCCCCTCTGGTAACATATCCTTCGAATGATAAGTATCATATTAGAATGCGGCGTATATGCAAATCTGATGATAAAATTGCAGATGATGTTGGAGTAAATCCGGATAAGCAACAGCTCGTACGCCAGCTAAAGGCTGGTGAGAGCGTGCTTACGAGGGTGAGGCGGGAGAAGAATGATCTCCAAGATGCCAACACCAAGCTGGGCGTTGAACTAAAAGATGTTCGTGCCCAACTGTCGGACTCTGTTAAGGAGAATCGGCGGCTTCCACGCGGCATATTTAGTAAGTGCTTGAACGAACTTTGAAAAAGAGTTCGGCGAGGAAGCTGGCTGACAGAGTTATGTCTATAGGTATGCTAACAGGTCGTCCTGCCGAGGAGATGCCTGGTTCCATGGGTGATCTTCTTCCCGAGCTCGCACAGTTGCACGAACGAGTTCGGCAGGTGATGCAAGGCATCGCCCAGGCCTTGTGGCCGTCCGTCTCCATACCCGAAGGCCTTGGAGAGCTTGCAGAAAAGCTGAAGGGAGCACATCGGCGCTTCTGATTATGGAAGATATAGGCCTGCCGTCAGGGCACCAGGGAAGCCTGGGCAATGGTGAAGACACGGTACACGAAGGCTGACCCGAACCACATGGCCGAAGTTGGACCTATGGGGCCTGATGGCAAGGAAATCCCTGTGAGTTTAGTGTACGGCCAAGTAGAATTGGCCGCAAAGTATTCCCAACAGGACTGTAGACTAGACAGCCTATTGGATGGCATTGAAGAGGAATTCAACCAGTCAAATTGACTATGTAATTTTAAAGTGACTTGTATGATGCCTTCTAGCCGGATTGTAGATCGTTTGTCGTGGCGGACCTTTTCGCTTGAACCTCGGGACCCGACAGTTCGGAGTGTATCCAAATACCCTCTCGGTTATGCTATAACCGGGGCATGCGTGGAGACCAGGCGTAGGGGTCATTAGTGCTTTATAAGACAAGTGCCCAACTAGTTATGTTATATTACATGGGTAGTAAGAAACATCTTCCAGAGAGAATAGTTCCGTTAAGGGTTCCTTTACCTGGGTAGGCATGCCCTAAAGTGCATGTCCGGACTGCGACAAGAAGCGCAGAAAAAACATCTGTGGGCAGATATGGATAATAAATAAAAGTCATCTTTTGTTCACCGACCGAATATTCTCTTAAGAACGCTAGCTTTCGGCTTCACCTAGTCTAAGGTACACGTCCGGCTGACCCGGCGGTAACAATCGCAGAGGTGCTCCCCTTATGCCCTAGCCGAACTAACGGGAATGTAGGGCATAAATACAAGAGCCAGGCAACCCAGCTTGGCCAAAATTTAAGTCATATCGATGCATATAATGGTGAAAAAAGGTACATGCGGAAGTATAACACATGTGTTGGGCATGAGGCCCAGGTAAATAATTTAAGCTTCTGTGAAAGAAGCCCCCAGGTATGAAGAGTGCGGCTAGCGCATCTGTGATGTATGAGTGAGGCACAAGGTGACCATTGAAGGCCTAGAGAAATAAAAGAAAGAAAGGGAAACAAGACAGGTGATGCATATGCGGAAAATGGACAAAGGGAGGAGACTAACATAAAGTCTGGTGCTAGGCATAGAATCTTCGGAGCCTTGCTGCGTTCCATGGGTTCGGCTCGAGACGACTAGTCGATGCATCCCGCAGTCGGTACGCTCCACTGGTCAGAACTTGGTCGATAATGAAGGGACCTTCCCATTTGGGCTCGAGCTTGTTCTTTTTCTTATCCGGTAGCCGTAGAACTAGTTCACCAACGTTATAAGTTTTGGCCCGTACTTCTCTGCTTTGGTATCTGCGAGCTTGTTGCTGGTAAAATGCGGAATGGGCTTTGGCTACGTCGCGCTCTTCCTCCAAGGTGTCCAGAGTGTCCTGCCGATCGAGCTCAGCTTCTCTTTCTTCGTACATGCGCACTCGAGGTGAGTCATGAATTATGTCACAGGGCAGAACTGCTTATGCACCGTATACCATAAAAATGGTGTATATCCAGTACTACGATTCGGCGTGGTCTGTAGCCCCCAGAGTACGGAGTCGAGCTCCTCTACCCAGTGCGTGTCAGACTCCGTTAAGGAGCGCACTAATCTGGGTTTAATGCCGCTCATTATAAGACCGTTTGCTCGTTCGACTTGACCGTTGGTTTGTGGGTGATAGACTGAAGCATAATCGAGCTTGATGCCCATTTTGCTACACCAGAGTTTTACCTCTTCGGCCGTGAAGTTTGTGCCGTTATCAGTGATGATGCTGTGGGGGACGCCGTAACGGTGTACAACCCCGGATATGAAATCTATCACTGGTCCGGATTCGGCTGTTTTCACAGGTTTAGCCTCTATCCATTTGGTGAATTTATCCACCATGACCAGTAAGTATTTTTTTCTTGTGGGTTCCCCCTTTAAGGGGTCCAACCATGTCAAGCCCCCAGACCACGAAGGGGCATGTAATGGGGATTGTCTGGAGGGCGGTGGGTGGCATGTGGCTTTGATTTGCAAAGAGCTGGCAACCGGCGCAACGTTGGTCCAAGTCCTGTGCATCTTCTCGGGCCGTTGGCCAATAAAATCCTGTACGGAAGGCCTTGCTTACAAGAGCCCGGGCTACGGCGTGATGTCCACCGAGTCCGGCGTGAATTTCTGCCAAAAGGTTCCGCCCTTCCTCTTCGGAGATGCACCTTTGAAGGACTCCGGTAGCGCTTTGTTTGTACAATTCTCCCTCATGGACCATGTAGGCCTTGGATCGCCGCACTATGCAGCGTGCCTCATTTTGGTCCTCCGGAAGTTCCTGTCTATTTAGGTAGGCTGGGAATGGTTCTGTCCATGGGGCAATAATGGCCATTATTTCGTGGGCTGATTGTGTTATTTCGGTGGCGGGGCCTCCGATTGTGTCAGAGAGTTCGGTATCGGGTATTTTGGCCAGGTCCGGACTGTTGTTACCGGTGTCCCCTTCCCATGCTACGGATGGCTTGGAGAGTCGTTCTAGAAATATGTTGGGAGGGATCGCATCGCGTTTTGCGCCGATGCGGGCGAGGATATCCGCCGCCTGATTGTTTTCCCGAGCCACATGGTGAAATTCGAGCCCCTCGAACCGAGCTGACATTTTTAGGACGGCATTGCGATAAGCTGCCATTTTTGGATCCTTGGCATCGAAGTCTCCATTTATTTGGGATATCGCGAGGTTCGAATCCCCGCACACCTCTAGGCATTGAATGCCCATAGATACTGCCAGCCGGAGACCATGTAGAAGGGCCTCATATTCAGCCGCGTTGTTGGAGTCCATGTACATTATCTGTAGTACGTATTGGATGGTATCTCCTGTTGGGGATGTTAAAATGACGCCAGCCCCCAGACCAGCCAACATTTTGGAGCCGTCGAAGTGCATGATCTAGTTTGAGTATGTGCCGTACTCTTTAGGGAGTTCGGCTTCCGCCCACTCAGCGACGAAGTCAGCCAAAACTTGCGACTTGATAGCTCGTCGTGGCTTGTAAGTTATGTCGAACGAGAGGAGCTCAATGGCCCATTTGGCAATCCGGCCCATCGCCTCGCGGTTGTTTATAATATCATTAAGTGGTACTTCCGAGGCTACCGTTATCAAACACTCTTGAAAGTAGTGTCGCAGCTTCCGGGATGCCATAAATACCGCGTACGCTATCTTTTGATAATGCGGGTACCGTGATTTGCATGCAGTAAGGACAGTGGACACATAGTAAACCAGCTTTTGAAGGGGGAATTTGTGTCCGTCCGCTTCTCTCTCGACGACGAGTACTGCGCTTACTACTTGATGAGTTGCCGCAGTGTATAATAGCATTGGTTCGCCAATGTTTGGTGCGGCCAGGACTGGGTTTATTGCCAATATGGCTTTTATTTTGT
Organism: Triticum dicoccoides; assembly: GCF_002162155.2. Taxonomy (NCBI): domain Eukaryota; kingdom Viridiplantae; phylum Streptophyta; class Magnoliopsida; order Poales; family Poaceae; genus Triticum; species Triticum dicoccoides. The sequence continues at coordinate 301,486,747 of NC_041388.1, read as the reverse complement.
TGAGTCCGGCCGAGGCGGCATCCTTCCACTCGAAGTGTTCGGTGTGCCGGAGGAGGCGATAAAGGGGCAATGCCTTTTCTGCCAAGCGGGAGATAAAGCGGCTTAGAGCCGCCACGCATCTAGTCAATTTTTGTATCTGTTTGAGGTATGTTGGGGTAGCCAACTATGACAACGGTCAGATTTTGGCCGGATTAGCTTCAATACCTCTACTGGAGACAATGAATCCCAGGAGCTTTCCGGCTGGTACGCCGAAAACGCATTTTTCCGGATTGAGCTTGATGTCATATGTTTGGAGGTTGTTGAATGTGAGCCTCAAGTCATCTACTAGACTGTCGACATGCTTGGTTTTAACGACCACGTCGCCCATGTATGCCTCCACTGTTTTGCCGATCTGGTTTGCCAGACATGACTGAATCATGCGCTGATATGTTGCGCCGGTGTTTTTGAGCCCGAAGGGCATTGCGTTGAAGCAGAATGGGCCGTATGGTGTGATGAATGCCGTTGCGTGTTGGTCTGGCTCCGCCATTTTAATTTGATGGTATCCGGAGTATGTGTTGAGGAAACACAATGAATCATGTCCTGCGGTAGCATCGATGATTTGATCGATGCGGGGGAGGGGGAAGGGATCCTTTGGGCAGGCCTTGTTAAGGTCCTTAAAATCGACGCACAAGCGCCAGGATTTGTCCTTCTTTGGTACCATCACCAGGTTTGCTAGCCAGTCCGGATGTTTTATGTCTCTGATGAATCCGGACTCCAATAGCTTGGCTAGTTCCTCTCCCATGGCTTGTCTCTTAGACTCGGAGAAACGTCGAAGAGCCTGCTTGACTGGCTTGAATCCTTTTAGGATATTTAAGCTGTGCTCAGCCAGCCTGCGTGGGATTCCTGGCATGTCTGAAGGGTGCCACGTGAAAATGTCCCAGTTCTCGTGTAGGAACTCTCGCGGTGCAGCATCGACATCAGGGTTTAATTGTGCCCCGATGGAAGTTGTTTTTGTAGGGTCCGTTGGATGGACTTGGAATTTGACTATTTCGTCCGCCGGTTTAAAGGAGGTGGACTTGGATCTTTTATCAAGTATCACATAATCCATGTTCACTGTGGAGCGCAGCGCAGTTAGTTCCTCGGCCGCTAGGGCTTCGGATAGTGCCTCGAGGCCAGTGCGGCTGTCTTATTTTCGGTGCGGAGTGCTATGTCCGGATTACTAGCAAATGTGATGATTCCGTTGGGCCCGGGCATTTTGAGCTTCATGTACCCGTAATGGGGTATGGCTTGGAATATTGTAAACGCCTCCCGCCCTAGTAGAGCATGGTATCCGCTGCTGAACGGGGCCACTTGGAATGTAATTTCTTCGGACCTGTAATTATCCGGCGTGTCGAATACCACATCTAGTGTGATTTTGCCTGTACAGCGCACTTCCCGACTGGGGATTATTCCTCTAAAGGTTGTGCTGCTTCGCTCGATGCGGTTCCAGTCTATTTCCATTTTTTGAAGGGTTTCCTCATAGATGAGGTTTAATCCGCTGCCGCCGTCCATGAGTACCTTGGTGAGTCGAAAGCCGTCCATGATTGGACTGAGGACCAGTGTGGCTGGTGCTCGGGCTGTTCAGAATTTGGGTTCATCACTAACATTGAAGGTAATAGCCGTGTCACTCCAAGGATTTATTTCTGCTATGTGGCAGATTTTGGCCATGTTGCGGAGTGTTCGCTTGCGTCTATTATTTGATGCGAAGGTCCCAAAGACCGTTGACACCGTATTGTTGTCCGCGGGATGGTTATCTATGTTTTTTGGGAGGAGTAGATCCTCACCACTTTTGGCCACCTGCCGGAGTATCCAACATGCTCTAAGGCTATGCGTTGGTATTGCATCCGCTGTACTATGAATTTTGCAGGGTCCATTGAGCCATCCCTCCAGTACGGTTCCTTGCCCCGTAAAGGGCTTTTGCTTTTTGGTAGTTAACCCAGGTGTATTGTGATAATGCACCCTTTTATTTCGGACTGGGTTTGTATTCGGGGCCGGATTATCCCAAAATTTTATTTCTGTTTTCCAGACGCTTTCCATCGCACAGTACTTTCGTACTATGGACACCAAGTCGGCAAAGCGTGTAATTTTGTGGCGACTTATGGCATTGAGGATTCCCTTGTCCGTGCAATTATTGCAAAAGAATGAAATTGCGTCTTCCTCGCGGTAGTCCTTTATCCTGTTCATGACTAGGAGGAATCTGGCCCAGTAATGGTGTACTGTTTCTTCGGGCTCTTGCCTAATTTGGGATAGATCGCGTATGTTTGGGTGGGTGGGTGGAATTGAATACAAATCCTCACCCGATCTGAGACTCAGGGGCCAAGGAGTTTCCGAACTCGAAAGTTTGGATTCTTGTATGTTTTCCGATAAATCTAGCCCGCTACCTGATTCTAGGTTCAGGCCTTGAGTGACGTCCTCTCCTCTGCAGGTATCTGGCTTGGAGGGATCGGGAATCCGGACATAGCTAGTCCTTAAGATAGATGAAGGGTTGCCGCATTGTTCCTCCACCACTACAACGTGATGGGTGACCTGGGGAGAGTTAATCTCTCTCAGATCGGGTTTAGGCCCAATCTGATCGTAGTCTGTAGCGACTCCCAGGGTGGCGATGCGATCCAAGAGATCGTTCAGGGAAGAGAGATCCATTTGATCTAACTGCTCGGCGAGTTCCGAGTTGACGTGAAGATTGCTTTCGATGACTCGAGAAGTCATCGTCGGTGCATCGGCCGAACAGGCGGTCGTAAGAAAACCACCTAGCCGGAGAGTTTGGCCGATAGCCAAAGCTCCCTCAGCGATAGTGCCGTCTTTAAAGACGAGATGAGACATCCTTCCTAGTGGCGACGGCATAGCGGAACTCTCAATGAAAGCACCAATGTCGGTGTCAAAACCGGCGGATCTCGAGTAGGGGGTCCCGAACTGTGCGTCTAGGCCGGAGGGTAACAGGAGGCAGGGGACACGAAGTTTACCCAGGTTCGGGCCCTCTCGATGGAGGTAAAACCCTATGTCATGCTTGATTAATATTGATGATATGGGTAGTACAAGAGTAGATCTACCACGAGATCAGAGAGGCTAAACCCTAGAAGCTAGCCTACGGTATGATTATATGTTGTGATTTTTGTCCTACGGACTAAAACCCTTCGGTTTATATAGACACCGAAGAGGTTAGGGTTACACAAGGTCGGTTACAAAGGAGGAGATATCCATATTCGTATTTCCTAGCTTTCCTTCCACGCCAAGTAGAGTCCCATCCGGACACGAGACGAAGTCTTCAATCTTGTATCTTCATAGTCTAACAGTCCGACCAATGGAGATAGTCCGGCTGTCCGAAGACCCCCTAATCCAGGACTCCCTCACCTGCCTAGGGAGGGAGGCCCTTTGCTCAGAGAAGCCTTGCTTGATTTTTCCTGATTTGGAAACCTTCTCACAACTTTGTCTTTTGTTGTGAACTAGTAAATGTTTGTTATGTTCTATTAGTCATTGAGATGTATACAATTGCTTAACTTATGCTTTTCAAGTATTTTATGAAGCCGAGTTTAATGTGAATGTTCCACATGAACACTGGACTAGCGTGTGAAGGTTTGAAATTTACATTGTGGCCTCAGTTAACTGCATGAACCACTGTAACAAGATACGTAGTTGCTTATATGTCAGACAACAGATTATTGATTGTTAGCTGGTCGATAGCCGACTTTTCTAGTGTTGAAGCAAGCTGAGCCAATGTGCCGTGTTTTGCACAACTGCTTACAAGTAGGGTAGCACCAACAGTGTTTACAAGTACTTACATACCCTATGTATATTCCAGTGCATAGTTCTCGAACAAGTATTCTATTTCATCAAACACACACTGCTCGTATGATAAACCGTGACAACTTATGTCTTACCATGCCATATTACATGAAAAAACTAGTGAGGACGCATCTGTTTCGGCAACAATTAGGATGGTTCTCACATGATTCACGGGCACACAAAAGTAGCAGTAGTTCCCATAGACGGATTCAAACAGAGTACTAGCCCCAGAGGGCTCGACAATAGGCAAGGTTCGGATAATTAGACACAATCCAAACTACTTTTAAACACTAGATGGGGCAACTATTTCATGCCTCGATCTAATTTGGGATGGACACAAGACGAACCTTGCCATGAACATCATCGAGGACATCCGGCAGCAGCTCAATCCCGTGAACCTTCCTGAAGATAACCTTGTGGCATTGCCACTCATAAACTTGTTTGTGGAGGCATGCCACGTCATCTTCCTGCGTAAGCTTGACAAGAACATTATGCCTCACAAACGAAGGAGTATCTTTGAACTTCTTGTGCTTTAGCACACCCTGGACAGCACACCTGACAACAGTGAGGCTGGAATACATCTCAACTTTGGTATAAGTGCAAATGGCTTCCAGGATCCAACGGCCTAAGAACTTTATTTTTCCACTGTGTATATTTAGGTCATCCGCCTCATAGCGAGTGACATGTACAACCACACAATCCTTGTCTGCATCAGGGCTCTAATTGAAATAGAAACAAATTCTGAATTACTTTCCAATATAAGAAACACAAGTTATTTAAACCATTATGTAGAGTCAAAATTATGCATGACAAGGAAGGTAGCATGGCATCAAAGCTAATAAAATTTTGCATCATTTATCACCACGTACTTAGATGAAAAACCACAATCGAGATTGGCAAAGAAGAAAATCACCTTGGGCAGCTCAG
>NC_041388.1:301471128-301481888 GCF_002162155.2 Triticum dicoccoides | reverse complement strand
CAGGACCACGAGGGTTGTAACCTCAAACGGGGCGTTGACCATCTCAATAGTGGCCATGAGCGTATCTGGGGTCGGCTCGGTGGCTGCCTCAATCTTCTTGGAGCTCTCTGTCTCGTGGGGACTAGCTTCTCGCGTCTGCTCCAACATCGGCAGATCTTTGCCTGGTTCTCCTTGGTCCATCATGAAACTGACGAATACTAGGAGACAACTAAAAGAAAAACACAATCGTAATGACAATGAGACAAAAAAAGAGAGTGAGGATCGGTTACTACTTTGCAGAATTTCTTTTTCTGAAAGAAAATATACCAACATCACGGATCCGCTTACCTTCCCTTCGTTGGGAGAGAAGAACAATGGCGGATGCGAGTGTTGGCTTTCTTGAAGACGGTGAGGGATAAGGGATTCAGCGAAGAGTGAAATGATGGTTGCTTCATCTGTCAAAATTAGATTGCGGGGAGGTGGGGTTTTGTGATATGACGGCTCGTTACTATCGCGCTATGACCGGCATGACTCTCCGCCTGCATACCGCCTTCTAATTTGGTGGATGGCATTTGGGCCCGTGCGGTACATGGCCCGCATGCCGGTGAACCAAAGTAAAATGACATTCAGTAGATGGAGATGTTTCGATGACCTCGGAGGAGCCTAAAGCGATAGTGTATCCACCGTGTAGTAGTAATTGTTTTTCTGGGTAGTTGTAGAGTGTCTCCCCTGCACTAGTAGTAATTGTTTCTTTGAGCCCAACACAAAACAGCCCATCCATCCTAGTAAATAATAAAATCAATTAAAAATCCCATATGTTTACTTAATGAGAGGCGCTACCAAGCACACCGCCCCCAAAAAAACCTGGGTGCTCTTCTTCCTCCTCACTCCCACCCACCTCACGTCAGCTCGCTCCACTCATACCCCCAAATTGATCACCTCACTCCTACAGAAAACCCCGGCTCCCCTTCGTCTTCATTCTCACTACAACTAGGCTTGTCATTCGTTACTCTGCTCAAATCCATGAGCTCGCCGCGACGCCCTCGAGGAAAATGGAGTCGGCTGACCCCGGCGCCAAGAAGATGAGGCTCCCGCCTGCGGTGATGCCTGTTGTAGATCCCGCACCCGGCAGCGTGGGGAGAAGCGGCGAGCCTGCCCCCACCGGATCCCAGGAACCCATAGAACCTCTGGTGGACCGCATTAGCGATCTCTCGGACGCCATCCTTGGGGAGATCATCTCGCTTCTCCCCACCAAGGATTGCTACCACACCCAAGTCCTCTCAACTCGGTGGTGCCCTCTATGGCGCGCACACCTCTTAATCTCGAGTGTCGTCAGCTATCTCTCTTTAATGATTTTGAACTCCCCAGAGCCATCATCTCCTCCCACCAGGGCTCCGTTCAAAGCCTCTGCATCCCGTCATGCTACCTGAGCAAGCATAGCATGCCCTGCATGGTGGACACCTGGCTGAAATCCCCTGAATTCACAGAACTACAACTACTTGAGTTCCACTATTCCCTAGGAAATCACCTACCAGATACCAAACTCCATGTACTTGTGCCCTCATCACCGATGTCCATCTCGCGGTTTTCCTCCTCTCTCCACACCGCCACCTTTGTGCTGTGCTACCTAGCACACAATATGGTACTAAACCTTCGACTCCCATTTCTCAAAAAACTTTCACTTGTGCGGGTTCGTATATCGGAGGCCTCATTGCATAGCATCATCCACTCCAGTTGCCCTGCCCTGGAGTGCTTGGTGCTTGTTTTCACAGTTAGAATCGGTTGTCTCCAAATAAAGTCGCCTAACCTTGTAAGAATTGGAATTTCTTTTGACGGAAGACAACTCATCATTGAAGATGCCCCTTCACTTCAAAGGTTGATCCTTGATCTTAGTTATTCACCATCGCAAATAACCGTCGTCTCTGCGCCTAAACTAGGGACCTTGGGTGTAATACATGATCTATGTGCTCATTTCAAGATGGTGTTTGGCTCCATAGTTCTTTAGGTACTGTATATTATCATCTACACTTGTAATCATAAGCTACATTTTAAATTTCTGCGCATAAGTTCTATATCATCTTGGAGTACACATTTTGTACTAATATTATGTTCTATGCTCAATTAAGAGTTTCTCCATGGATAGCCTACCAATGCTGCTGGATTCTGTCAAGATCTTATATATCCAAATGAATTGTTTTATTCTAAACAAGATTATTGGCTTGCTGCAATGCTTTACATGTATGGAGAAGTTGTATATAAAGGTGATAATTTCACACACATTGGAAGCCCGCATATAGTGTACTAGAATTAACCGTCCAGTTGTTGCTCTTTCGACACTCTTTTTTTAGACCTTAAATGCTTTCAATATTCATGTATATTTAGGCAACATGACGGGGTAAGAAAGTTATAACCAATCGGTGTATTCGTAAGCACCGGGATTTTCTCACTTCTCATGACATTCGATTGAAGACAATAACGCTGGAACGATATGTAGCCAACCATGCAAACACTAGATTTGTCACATTCTTCCTACTGAATGCGAGGTTATTATTGTCCATTAGGCTTAAGTTTATCAGCAGCATGGTTTTGACGGATGGGTATGTTGAAGATTAAAAAAGGAGTTTCAGGTGGACAAAAGGGCTTCTGAACGTGTCGGGCTTCTATTTACAACATATTGTGGTCATAATCCAGTAAATTTTAGGACCCATGATGTTCATTCTATGGACCTGACCGATCCATTTGACTGTGACCGCCAAAAACAGTGCTGGATTTAGATGTTGTTGCCCTTTTCAATCTGGGTTTTGTCTAAACCTGATGAACAATTAACCCACGTGCTTTTATACAGTTTGTAAGCTGGAGTTAGATGTTGTTTCCCTTTTCAACTCGGCTGTGACTGTCATATTTTCTTTGAAATGAGGCAAATGGCTTGCCATTTGTTTAATTAAGAGTGAAATATTGTAACAAATCCCAACCAAGGGAAATAACATCACTCTCGCCGGCTGCTTGAGCTCATTGTGCATTATAGAACCCAAATGATTAGCCCCCACAAGCACTTGTGCGCCTACTATAGGTTGACGTGTACGCTTTCCTAAAAAAGTTGACGCGTACGCAAGGCCGTGTCAACTTAGTCAACACATAAGAGCAGTGACTGTTCGATGTCCATCCAACGACCGCTGTGCTTCTTCGATCTCTGCTCTTCCTACTGCAGCCGCTCAAACCAGCCCCAGCGGGACTTCATGGTCCTTCCTCCCATGGGCGGCTATGCTGCCATGCAGGCTGCACCGCCCCACCTACTCCATCGCTAGCCAGGCCATTCCTCTACTCCCCCCACACCTCCTATTATTTTTCGGCGACGGCAGCCGAACCAGTAAACCCTTGTACTCCCCACCATGTGGGCAACAACTGCTGAGTCTTCCCTGTGTCCGGGTCGATCCCTTCCTAGGCCTCGCCGTCATCCACTGGCCTGGTGCTCTAGGCGCAGTGTGGTCAACATGGTCAACGAACGACATCCATCGGAAGAGGACTGTACGTGGAGAGGCTGACAGCTGGGTCCACGGCGGCACGCAAGGAAGTGCCTCCTTATTATGCGCAAAATAATGATTCCTCCACCTGATAGCAGGGACCCACCGGAAGGGCCTCTGTATTTCGCGAAAAAAATGTTCCTCCCGCTGACAGCTCGGACCCACCAGCTATATCTTCGCACGCAAGGAAGTACCTCCTTATTACAGTCAAAAAATGAATACTCCCCCTGCTAGCCGGGACCCACCATAGTTGGAGGTTGACTTGTGGGCCTACTAAGTTGACGCGGACGGAGGGCTTTGTCAACTTAGTCAATATGAATGATTCTAGCTCTAGTGATCGTACGATGTCCATCCAACGGCCGTAGGGCTTCTTCAACCTCTGGTCCTCTTGCTCTAGCCAACCAAACCAGCGCCGATCGTGCCGCCTGCTCCTGCCTCCTGTGGCCGGCTTTCCTGCCGTGCAGGCCTCATCGCCTCACCCTACTCCCATCGCTGGCCTGGCCATCCCTGTACTCACCCAAACCTCCTATTATTCTCCGGTGACGGTAGCCTCACACTATAGCCCAACCAGTAAACCCTCGTACTCCCCTCCGCGTGGGAAACAACTGCAAAGACTTCCCCGGCTCGGGGTCATTCCCTTCCTAGGCCTCGCTGTCGTCCACCACCTTGGTGCTCTTGCCGCGGCGTGGTCAACATGGTCAAGGAACGACTTACATCGGAATAGGACTATACGTGGAGAGGCTGACGGCTGGGTCCACGGCCGCAGCAAGGAAGTGCCTCCTTATTACGCGCAAAATAATGATTCATCCACCTGACAGTCGGGACCCACTGGAAGGGCCACCATATTTTTTGAAAAGTAACATTTCACCCTAATAGTTGGGACCCACCAGCTACATCTTCGCACGTAAGGAAGTGCGTCCATATTACGGCAAAAAAATGATTCTTCCTCCTGACAGCTGGGACCCACCAACTATATCTTCACACGCAAGGAACAGCTGGGACCCTCCCGGTCGAAGCGTACGTAGCGTTGTCGCGAACGTTACGTACATACTGGTTGATCGGTTTCTCTGCAATGATGAACCGTGGCCGAGCAAGCAGCGACGCATGTAGTAGTAGAGCACTTGATGTAGCAGTTCAGGCAGGCCCTTCTAAACCGTGTACACGTACGTACAACCACATGCCAAAAAATACGACCACGTACATACATACGGGTGGGGTCTTGAACGTCTAATTGCGCATACGTACAACCAGGGCTCGTGTACATGGAGAGATAATGGACGGAGCAATGACATCATGTTCATCGGGCAGCCAACCGTCTAGGTTGGAATGGAGAAACAGCGTCCTGTTCATCGGGAGGCAACAGAGTGGGTCGGAATGCGTCATGTTCAACGAGAGCCAACCGACTTGGACGGAATAGTCGAAACGGGGTCTGGTGTACCGCAGTATGGAGGAAATGACCTTCTGCTCGACCAGCTATGGTCGAAACGGCATCCTATTCATCAGAAGGGGTGTGGCGTACCGCAAAATGGAGGAAACAAGCTTGTGTTGGAGCGCTACGGTCGAAACGGGGTCATGTTCATCGGAAGGGGTGTGGCATACCGCAAAACGGAGGAAACGGACTTGTCTTGGAGCGCTAGGGTCAAAACAGGGGTCCTGTTCATCGAAAGGGTGTGGTGTACCACAGAACGGAGGAAACGGACGTGTGTTGGAGCACTACGGTCAAAACGGGGGTCATGTTCATCGGAGGGTGTGGCGTACCGCAAAACGGGACTCCACGGGCTACTGTTCACCCACCCTCGACTTTCTTCAGCCTCCACCGGCACTGTTCATCCACCGTGTCTTCCTCCTGCCTCCACCAGCTACTGTTCATCCACAGGCTACTGTTCATCCAGCCTTCCACCGGCTACTGTTCAACCAGCCCTCCACATGGTCCTGTTCATCCACCCCCCAACCTACTCGGCTGTGGCAGCCTCCTCTTGGGGTCATGTTCATCCAGCGGCAACGGCCTACTACTACCACCATAGGGTCCTATTCATCCAACCCCCATCGGGAACTGTTCATCCAACCCTAATCATGTACGTCTCGACTCGTTCAACCAACTCCCACGTTCACTGTTCATCAAGAGGCAGCAGGTTCGATCGGCTTCAGTAAGCAATAGTAGCAGCAATCGATCGCTCGGGTTCAGTTAGCAGCAGTAGTGAAGGAATCGCTCGGGTTCAGTTAACAACCAAGGGATCGATTGTTCGGGTTTAGTAACGTAGCTAGTGCAATCGCTCGGGTTCAGTAAGTGAACGCCTCGCTCAGGTTCAGTTAGAGCCCAACGCCTCGCACACACACGTGTACGTGTACGAGAGAAATGAGCAATCCCTCCATGCATCGCTTGGCCCCGACCACCCACCGTAACCGGGAACTCCTCGAAATTTTCCTGCCCTTGCTTCTACCACAATTTTTTCCATCATGGACGGCCCAAAGAATATCATGCAGGTGCGTCTCCGGCCTGCTCAGGACGAAAAGCCCATTTTCTGTATTGATTTTTGTCATAGAAGAAGGAGCCCACCACATCTATGATGATATACCGGGTTTTGTCACAATTATTATCACAGAAGTGTCATAAGCATGACAGAATTTTTTTTGTTCGAGCCAAAATATCACGGATGTGTCTTTTTTTGTAGTGCTACAGGTTCGAGAACTATGTAGACATGACCGAGACACCTCTTCAATCAATAACCAATAGCGGAACCTGGATGCCCATATTGGATCCTACATATTCTATGAAAATCTTTATCGGTTGAACCTTATGAGAACATACATAATTTCCTTTGTCCATCGATATGTTAGTTGTCCGAGATTCGATCATCGGTATCTTCATACATAGTTCAATATCGTTACCGACAAGTCTCTTTACTCGTTTCGTAATACATCATCTTGCAACTAACTCATTAGTCACTTTTCTTGCAAGGCTTCTTGTGATGTGTATTACCAAGAGGGCCCAGAGATACCTCTCCGATACTCGGAGTGACAAATCCTAATCTCGATCTATGCCAACTCAACAAACACCTTCAGAGATACATGTAGAGCATCTTTATGATCACCCAGTTACGTTGTGACGTTTGATAGCACACAAGGTATTCCTCCGGTATTCGGGAGTTGCATAATCTCATAGTCGAAGGAATATGCATTTGACATTAAGAAAGTAATAGCAATATAATGAACGATCAATATGCTAAGCTAACGGATGGGTCTTGTCCATCACATCATTCTCCTAATGATGTGATCTCGTTATCAAATGACAACACATGTCTATGGTTAGGAAACCTTAACCATCTTTGATCAACGAGCTAGTCTAGTAGAGGCTTACTAGGGACACGTTATTTGTTTATGTATTCACACATGTATTTAAGTTTTCGATCAATACAATTCTAGCATGAATAATAAACTTTATCATGAATAAGTAAATGTAAAATAACAACTTTATTATTGCCTCTAGGGCATATTTCCTTCAGTTTGTATGTGAATCATGTGTAAAAAATTCAAACGAAGATCTCGTTTGAGTAAAAACATCCTACACTGGACGCAAAAGTTTATGTTTTTGCATAGAATCAAGTCAACTATCATCCCAAAGCTTTACTTGGCACAGACACTAATTAATATATAAAAACACAATCATTACATAGCAATAATCATGTCATAACACTCAAACAAAAATAGAAAGCAAAAAATTAAGATAACTATTGGGTTGTCTCCCAACAAGCGTTATTGTTTTATGCCCCTAGCTAGGCATAATGCATAGTTTCAAGTATTATCATAACCATAAGGGAGGTCATTCAAGTTCATCTCATACTCCCTTCTTTTTTTTCGAGGGTACACAAATTGCGTACCATAGCTTTATAGTAGGAGAGAAAATTAGTACAAGACATCTACCACTCGCTGCGAACAACGAGCGTAGCACAACACCATATCCGACTATCCTCACGACACCCACACACGACAACACAACTAAAACACAGAAAAACTTGCCCAAAACCGAAACACCTCGACGCGTCTTGATAGACATCGAACACCTCCGAAGAACAGCAACTCCAGCTTCCTTTGGATTCATCCGCGACGGCCATACATAGCGCCGGAGGAGAGCGGTCAGGGGCACGACGAACACCGGAGGAGCGCCAATGGGAAACTCAGTCTCCTCGCATGATGCTCCCAACAAAGAAACGATATCGCAGACGCCGCCATCATGCCGCTCCAGAGGACCAAGGCTTTCGCCCAGAGACAACTGCCAACACCAAGCACGAGGGAGATGGCGACACACTCGACGTCGCCTCCAGCAAGGAGAATGACACCCGCTGGTGTCATCGACGCCGGCCGGCCAAAACCGGGCAGGATTTTCATCTGTAATGTTGCGCATCTCCACACCGACGAGGTACCGGGCAACACTATTCCTGAAGCCTCGCACCGCCGTCACCGCAGCAAACCCGCCAAAGCCGTGGTCCAACACCACCCGCACTGCTGAGAGAGCGTGAACCAGACCTCCACAAACATCACCGTCGAGAAGCAACCACATCCTCCAAGCAGAGCAAAAGCCAGATCCGCTTCATCGGCCTTCATCGACACCGAGAGACTGCCGCCAGATTGGATCTGGCCCGCCCCACCAACCTCACTCTGGCGCCATCTCCACCGGGGCATCGCTGCGATCCCCTCACACGGAGGCAGCCGGAAGCCCGCTGCGCGCCAGGACACCTACCTGGCAGGGCCATCTCGGTGCCGCTGCCCCCATGGCTGATCCAAAGTCGCCGCCACCGCCGTTGCTGGCGCTCCACCTGCAGCCACCTACCAGAAGTGCTCCTCACAAGGATCTGGCGAACGCCCTCGCCGTGCCCCCCGCAGTGCCTCCAACCACACCGCGAGTCCCCACGCCGCCCGTGGGAAGAACGCCGCGCCAGACCACGCCGCCCGCGCCTAGCCCGCGAGAAGAAAGTCGTGGTCTTTCCACACCTGCACTGCTAAGAGAGCGAACCTAGGCGAGGAGCTGCAGCCTCCTACCACGCCGTGGAAGGACCAGGACCACCACGACGACCTTCACCCGCCAGGGGACTGCCGCGCGACGGAACCAATCCCACAGGCCTAGATCGAAACGGGTCTGGATCTGACCGCACCTCCTTCCACTGCTCCGGCGCCAGCGCTTCCGGGGGCAACACCGCACGCCCACCGCATGGAGACGGCCGACCGCTCGCTGCCCGCCAGGATCTCCTTCCTGGCAGGGCCTCCTCGGCGCCGCCACCTTCGTGGCAGAGCGCTCGCGCCGCTACCGCCCACTGGCGCCAACGCACCGCCTTCTTCCTCCTCCTCCGCTCTGCAGCCTCCTGACCCGGTTCCTCCGCACCACCGCACTCTCCGCCGTGCTCCGGCGACCAGCAACGAGATCACGCCACTGGCCACCCCACCTCCAAGGCTGGCCCCGGGGAAGACCCGCTCCACGTGAAGGTGCCTGTCGTGGGGGCGTCACCAGCACCCGCCGCCTTTGACGGCTGGGCGCGGCCGCCACCGCCGGCACCGGTGGCGGCAGCGGACGGGGGAGGATGTTCGGCGACTTCTGGTTTAGCGATTTGGGGGCCTCCGGAGCCGCACGCGCGTGCGACCCAGGAGGCTCTTTAGCGATTCGGCATACTCCCTTCTTTCAGCAGCAAGCTTCTAATAGGTAGGCAAAAATAATTAAAAGGGCTAAACTTTATAGCATCTGGATCCGTAAGATCAAGTTTAGGAGGAGGAGGTTCCTCCTTGGGCCCTTTATAGGTGATAACTATTTCTTCATTATAAATTTTCCTATAGATATATTCACGTAGTCTTTCTTTAAGCACACGATCTAGCCCAATATTACCTATAGAAAATTGATCACTTTGTTTGGGAATTTTATCAATCAAGATAGCTGGGGGAACCTTTTTTCTAAGATTCTCATTGTAAGCAGCATAGACTGTTGAGTTTATTTTCCTTATCTTTTCTTGATCATAAAGAATTTCTTAAATATGAGGACACTCACTACTTATTCTATAGTAAGCAAATATTTCTCTTGCGTCTTTCATAATGTGTGTATGTGTGTGTGTCGTTGCATCAAAACATATATATTATTAACAATATATCAATGTCATGCCATGACAATTTATATATGGATAATTATTTCCAAACAAGCACAATTATTACACTATATATAGATAGATAATAATGTCATGCCATTAATGCATATATATTAATAAAAGATATGCACGGCATTGACTTTATTGATGAGGTCATTAATGTGCAATATTTATCATTAGATAAGAACTGAACATTCTAGATTTTTGTGTATCCTATAAATAAATGGCACACATGCATATATACACATATTTGGTGCTTGAGTTTCTTTCGAGAGGAAACAAAAACAATAGAGTCCAATTGTTCAGAAATGAAAATTCTCGGGGCACAAAGAAAGACTTTGTTTCTGCTATGTTTCATTGCAGTTTGTGGCGTAGTAGCTAAGGAAAATAGAAAAGGAGGAAGGCCTAATGGAGGAAAGCACCATCGGGCAATATCTAAGACAATCCAGGTTTTATACTCTTATTGCTATTCTCATATTTGTTGTTTGAGTAAACCAATTTGAGATAACCATGAACCGTTTCACCTTTGTAGACAGAAGACAGTGACATTTTTGATTGCATAGATATCAAATCTCAGCCGGCATTCGACCACCCACTTCTTAGAAACCATTCAATACAGGTACATGAGTTACTCCCTGCGTTCATTGAACTAAAACCACGACACTTATTTTGAACAAAGGGAGTAGCATTTTTACAGTTAAGTAATCTTGTATTCCATGCTTTTCTTACCCAATATTTAGTCTTGCTTTGGTAATAAACAATAGGTTTGTACACATGAACAAGAAATAATGTAATCAACATTGATTTATGGTAGTGAATTATTCTACATTCATGTAAGGATGTTGGTTTGTATGTATCAAACTAACGATTGTTTTAGGTGAACTAACAAACGACTTTGACTTGCATGCAGATGGAACCGAGCTCACATCCTATTGGACTCGAAGGCAACTCCATACCAGATACAACATTAGAGTCTAGTACCCATTTGGTTTCGTGTCCCTTGGGAACAATTCCAATATGGAGAAGTGAGCAGCACTATCCTATAGTTGACATTAAGGAACTAACTCAACAAATATACACAAGGAATATTACTCGGGATAATAAGAATAACACCGCTTCGGTAATGTTTTTGCTA
>NC_041388.1:301456047-301470643 GCF_002162155.2 Triticum dicoccoides | reverse complement strand
AATTATGATCGATATGAAGTCCCTTTTTGTCAACTGTTTTTTAAATGATATTCACTCCGTCCCGAATTACTTGTCGCAGAAATGGATAGAAAGTGATGTATCTAGAACTAAAAATACGTCTACATACATCGATTTCAGCGACAAGCAATTCGGGATGAAGGGAATATAAATTTACCTCACTCACCCACGCATGTTTCTGCGACTGCAAGGTTGCTACCATTATTTTGGTCTAACTTTATATTAGAAATGTTCAGTTGGCAGGTCTTAGCAGAGGCCAAGACATCTATGGAACTACCGTATCAATAAATGTCTATGACCCAGAAGTATATGGTACCCAAGATAAATCTGGAGGGCTTACAACTATAATAAGTGGTTATTCTTTTGATAGGGAGCATACCAATGCTGTTGGAGTCGGCTGGTTTGTAAGTAAATTTTGTGTAACTGAAAAACTGTTTTTTGTTCATTTAAAAATGCATGTATGTTGAATCGACAGTTTATACGACTATAATCAGATTTGCTTATTTTTGCGCATTGTCCCCCCATCAAATTGTTGTATACATGCATGCAAACTATATCCCTCTTCTTAAGTTCTATAGTAAGGACGTTATACATTTTATAGTATGTATGCCATGTTGGTAATCCATCACGTGACACACTGGTATGTTTGCGCATGTGTGCCTTTTAGTAAAATACGAGCTTCTCTGCTTGTTTGAGATACATTCCACATGACAACTCATGGTCTCTATTTTGTTCTAAGTTTGGCAAGATAAATTCTACATCACAATTGATATTTTCTATTTTGTTTTAGGTTTGGCAAAGTAACGGAGGTGACAAGGCTGCTAGATTTCATATTTTCTATGTAAGCAGTAAGTTTAATTATGTATGTCAGAATTCTGATAAATGTTATGGAAACTTACATGATTTCGCTCTATAGGACAATGGACAAAAACAATGCTTTGATCTAAAATGCCCTGGATTTATACATACGAGTCCAAATATACCTTTAGGGGGGAAATTATCGCCAATCTCGAAGTACGATGGGCCACAAGCTCATATGAACACGTTTGTTTATCAGGTATTACTTTTACGCACAGTATAAACAACCTACCATGATTTTTTTTCAATTGTGTATTTGGTAACAACTAACAAAAGATTAGTGCTTAGCAGTCTTTTTATTTTATCTTTCATTTTTTAATATTATTTTTATTTCCTTTGCTTGATATTTTTGTGGAGTTTCTCTCATCGCTTGGGTTAGAGTGTTATTTAATAATTAAAATTTTGGAAATATTGAAAGACCTTGATTTTACGGTCAAGACCATCAACAAAACCTAGGGTTAGGCAGTGACGTGTGCCAATATAATTACTGATTTCACAAATCACACCCTAAATAAATTATATATTCTCTAGTTTGCATGTCAACTATGGCTCGTGGACACCAGTGTTCCCCATGGTCGTCCACTTTCAGGTAGCTACCTCTGTACATTATCAAGAAATCTCTAATGTTGTAATGGTGGGTTTTGCATAAAACTAAAAGGCTTAACGCACATGTTTTCATAAAACTGTGATATGGCAGGGTGAACATGGAATCGATGAGAGATTGACGTATTATGAATAATTGGGCTTGCCATGCATCTTCTTTTGTATTTTTTATTTACAAAATGTTAGAAACATAATTTACACACGCGCGCGCGCGCGCACACACACACACACAGAGAGAGAGAGAGTGAGAGAGAGAGAGAGAGTGAGAGAGAGAGGTTAATAGTTCACACTACATTGACGAAAAAATAATACTACAACTACAAATTATCTTATTATCTTCTCACCAAAAAGGAAAGTTCCTAGAATCATTTATTTTTCCATGGCATAATTCTTAACTTAGATTTACCGCCGGGACTAGGAAAGTTACATGTTTTACAGTTCGGTTGTGCAATTACATGGTTTTTATGGCATGTTGTGTTTTATAAAGCTCAATTTACTGAGGGAAATGTGAAATAATTTTAAAATCCAAACTTTTTTATAATGGCTCATAGTAAGGATTTTCTTGCCCCAACATTCTCGGAGACAATTCTAATATATATTAACGGCGGTTAATGTCGATTCATCTTGATTCATATAAACATCTTCAGTACCAATACTTTTGTCACCCGCTCTTCAACATTAATGAGCTTTATTTGTATATATGCTTCTGTATGTACTTTCATATGTTCTTTTTGTTTAACTTCTCGGGTTGGAACTTTTTGTTTGTTAGGATACAAATTCAAACTGGTGGGTAAAATTCGGCAAGGAGGGCACTGTAGTCGGATATTGGCCAGGTGAACTCTTCGGTTACCTGAAATCGAAGGGTACTGTTGGCTACTGGGGTGGTTTGGTTGAAGGTCCTACAATTAAATATAAGCCACCACCCATGGGTAGCGGACACCCTGCTTCAGAGGGAGATGGTACAGCAGCCTATGTGAAGAACATCAAAATTGTGACAAGAGATCACCAGCTCGTGACTCCAATGTCTCGCGAGTTTGACGTGGCCGTAGAAAATCCGAAGTGCTACTCGGTTGCTCACAAATCAGACCAAGACGGTGGAGTACATGCAAATTGGGGTGGTTCCGGGGATTGCACCCTTTGAATGTAACAACAACATTTGAAACAATATTAATAAGGTGTTTTTATGCGAAATAATATTTTCAAGTGTCGTACAGCGTGCTGCTTTCATGTCATACTTGAGATGAGTAATTGCCTCAGTTTGTGTTCTTATCGGCTAATGTTTGGGTTCAGAACTTGCTACACCTCTCATCTTTGTTCTCTAAAATGAAAATATTTTTGCGATCTAGAACATGTCAATTTTATATGACGATTAGATCAAAATTCCGAGGGTAGGGTTGGTTCCTAGCATCGATAGGCATCAACAGTATCTGGTTGCATTGATAGGGAGAACATGCCCCTTTGAGCCACCGGAAAATTTCATTGCTTCATCAGGGAATTTTTTGGGGGGAAAAGGCAAGATCCCAATTTCACATCCATAAGGACATGAAACTGAGCATTGAGATTGTACAGTCACTTCTCAACCAAATGAGCTAGGCTCACAATGCCAATGTGAGCTACATTAACAAGATATAGTGATATACTACTATGTAGTGATGTCTGATCTCGGCCGAACCATTATATGTGTCCACAAGGACAAGACACGAGATGTGAAACGACAGTTGCTGAAAAAGAAGAATTAATCATTACCCACCTCCCCTGTCCATTTGCATAGTGGAAATGCTTTTTTAAAACATCAAGAAATATGATGCTGAAAACTGTGAAAAGTTTGGAAGACAACAGATTTATCTTTGGAACGTCCACATAATTTACCGTGACCAACAAATTGTGCTCAGCCCCCATACTGTGACAATAAAAGTTTGAAAGGAATACTAGAGACACTAGATGAGGATAGGGTACTAGATGGCTTTAACCTTTTGGCGTGCATCACTAACTGATGCAGAGTGAGCTCGAACATGAAATATTTCCAAACTCCAAGTGCTTTGTAAATATAGGGGATACCAGATGTCCTAGGGAAGTTAAAGTAGTCAGAAGCAGGCCTTGTGGGCATGATGGATGCAAATGGCTCATTCATGTGCTACCACGTGGAGTTCAGATAACATGGTGAACAATTCTATGAAGATGATCCACGTGATCTTGACATTCAGAAACAATAGATAAAAAGTATGGGGTTCATACATTTTGAAACATGTAAAATGGTAGTCGATCCACAAGATTACCACCTGAACAAAAGTTCTAGCGACAAATCTTGCACCGTATGCCTCCTACAGCTTGGTAGTAAGTTCAGCTATTTTGAACAAGAATAAAGTATCATACTAGTTTGATGCTTTTTTTGGCCCTGAATACAAGTTGTTGTTTCTTTTCCGTGTACTTAATCATTCTGCGTGATGATAGTAGGCATAAGTATGACGCAGCGTCAACTTCATCCATGATCCAGTAGAAGCTTATCCATCTTGGCCTGAAAAATCAAACAAGCAGTGCATTAAATTGGAATCATGTGCATGTGGCTAAGGAAATTGTCCATGAAAAGCCAAACATGCATCCTAACTGAGGATAGAACAGGTGATGCTAAGCTTAAAATAGCACAGCTAGGTGCAAGCTCGCTTACAAGTTACATGATCCTAAGGACGAGTAGGTTTGGCATCACAACAAAATTTCTCTCAAGTGAAATAATATCACAGCTGGTTGAGATTTACTAACTGCGACAGAGCGAAGACTATGCTGTAAAAAAAACTTGGAGCAAAGATTGCAAAGGATATAAAGCTATCCATTTGCTGTGCTTCAATTTATGGAAATGCAACTATGAGCAAGAAGTGGTGTGTATTAAAACATGAATAAGATATTATAATAGTCAAATAATTTGGGATCACAATATACATATAGATGCACCATTTGTAGAATTATGCGCAAAAGAATGCTAATTTGAAAGAATAAATAGCAAGGATATTGAAAGAAAGAAAGTTTGGCAGTGTATTTTTTTCTACTAGTCCACCTCTTTCACTTTGTTTATGCACTGGTCAAATTCGTCAGATATACTCCCTCCGTTCCTAAATATAAGTCTTTTTAGACATTTCAAATGGACTACAACATACGGATGTATCTAGACATATTTTAAAGTGTAGATACACTCATTTTGCTCCGTATGTAGTCACTTGTTGGAATCTCTAGAAAGACTTATATTTGGGAACGGAGGGAGTAGAAGGCAGAGCCATAAGTCTCCTTTGTTAGTTACTGGTAGAACAAATTGTTCCATAGACAAAAATTCTGGGAGTCAACATTGATGTCCAGAGAACCAGCATAGCTTACAAATCAGATTGTCAAGTGACTCATGTAAGGCATTTTTTTTACAACAAACAAGATTGTAGAGCCGCTAAATACATTTATTTTCTGGCTTTTACAAAATAAATAAATAAATTAGAAGGACCTTAATAATTCTCAATGTACAACTCTGAGTCCTTGACATTTTCTTAGAAAATAATCCCAAAGAAATGAACACATAATATGAGTACTAGTTCTGTGAAGGAACAACTGTTTGAGCATTGCAATTAATTTTTAATATAACTACGCAAAATAGTACTCCATAAAAATGTTTATGAATGTAGTGCGTAGTTTTTTTTTGGACTCCAACAGCCAGTGAACGTTCGCTGGAAGGGATAGCATTTACGTATCATTTTGATCGCAATTTGTGTTGGCATGCATGTCAATTCTAGTCGGTGAGCATGGCAACGGAAACTCCGTTGCAGTTTTGTTTTTCGCCAGAAAATTGCCGTGCTTGCAAACTAAAATTGTCATCCTCATGACAACTAAAGTTGATATCGAAATGTTTGCAATTGTCATCCCTCCCAATGAACGTTCGCTGATCATCATTACCTTTTTTGTTGTTGAATGTACGTAGTTCATAGTTGAGTAGAAGCAAAACAAGTAGTTGATGTGAAATTAACCTTGGGCCTGATTCGGCAAGGGGGGGAACAATGCCATCCGTTAAGGAAGTGCAGGTCCAGAGGAGAACCTCTTGTGCGGCAGCTTCACCACCCTCCTGTCCTCCAGACTCACAGCATACACCCAGTCAGAGCCAAACTGCTTGAGGAAAACAACCCCCTCGCAGGCATCCATGATCCTAGTACTGCCGCCATTGCCGTCCACAAAAAGCTCAATTACACCCTGGAACGTGGCCAATTCATGGACCTCTTCCCTCACCCATCGGCCTTTCCTGCTCCTGCACCTATCGAGATGCCAGATATGGAGCGCGAGCGCCCTCCAAGCCATGCCCACGATCCGGAGCTCCCCGTCCTCGCTCCTCATGACTCTCATGTTCCCGTCGTACTGCTCCCGCATGCTGGCGAGCAGCTTGATGGTGGTGGAGAACTCCTTTGTGCGCGTGTCGAGCACCAGGAGGTACGCCTCGCTCTCGTCGTCCATTACCCAGTACACGCAGCCATTGGCGTGCGCGGGGTCGCCCACCCCGCTCAGCATCGGCATCAGGGACTTGCCGCACCTGGCTTCGGGATGAACGCTCCATTGCGCCGTGCGCGAGGAGAAGACGCAGAGGCGCGGCCCAAACATGAAGTAGGTCACGAGGATCACCTCGAAGGAGAGGGTACTTGAGCTGGCTCCGCCGTCCACGACGATCAGAGCGGCGCCGAGGTAGGCGCTTTCGCCGTCGAGCTGATACGTCGGCGCGTGCTCCACGAGGAAAGAGCGGCGGGACAAGGGATCACAGACGACGAAGTTGCGCGGGATGCTCATGCGATCGTTGAAGGTGGAGCTGAGGAGGAGAAGGCCGTCGCGGGCGTCAGCGAGGGTCCAGTGGTCCACGTCGGGGACGCGACGGAGGGAGAAGTCGATGCAGCGCTGGGTGGCCCTTCCGACGCCCTGAGGCGGCGGGAGCACCGGGAGGAAGGTGGGGTCGAGTATGTGGCCGACGAGGCGGCCGCCGACCCTCTCCACATGGAAACCGCCGTTGCAGATAAAGAAGCCGACGAGTTGGGGCGGGTGGAGGCGGCGGAACTGGCGAAGGAAAGCCGCGGAGACGGAGATTCGGCGCCAACGCCGGCAGACGACGGCGGCGCGCGCGAGGCTAGCGGGGGAGGGGAGCCGCAGGAGGATCTCGGCGAGGTGCCGGTCCTGGAGCCTTGCCGTGGCATCGACGGCGGCGGCCGGCGGCGACAATGCCCTCTTTTTGCCGCGCATCTATGTTTTTTGGAGGGAAAACGGGGAGGTTGCGGTGGATCTGGCGCCTTTTCAGTCTGCGGATGCGGAAGAAGGCTATCTAAATAAACCGCACGTCTAGGAGTAACAAAAATGTTGAACAACTAGATAAGGTTCAGTGAGATATGCGATGAGATTGTTATGAAAAGTTAATCCCGAGTCTCATCTAACCAAAATGTTGATTCACGTTAATAACAAGAATTTGCAATCCTGGCTTTCTTTTTTATAAGAACTACTAGCACAATGCCCATGCATTGCGATGTGATATAAATAGAACCCGATAAATTTCGAACGGTTCAGATTTTAAGCATTTCATTCCGAACATTTTTTTCATGACAATTTTAGTTGACTTAAGGTGACAACTTTTGTTATTAAGACATGGCAACTTTGTCCCGATTCGTTTTTTTGTTAAAAAATTGTCGTGTTTGCCAATAACGTGTGAACTAAAGTTGCCATGAAAAGCGTTCGGTTTGACATGCTTAAAATCCAAACATTCAGGGTTTATTATTTCCTTATAAATTTTTTAGTATGTTATCTTGTGATTTATTTGCCCATATTAATGTGATTGTGTAAAATAAATGTTAAACGAATCATGCCCGTGCGAGGGTTGGTATGTAAATTAAAGTAAAATTGGTTCGGAAGGCAAATAAATTAAGATAATTAATTATCATACGAGAAAGGTTGGACGAAGGGATTGCGAGAAGAAAAGTGAAACATTAAACCTTACATTCTTTTTAAGTAAGTAAAGATAAAGAAAAAGAAAAGTAATGAAATGGTCGCAAAATCTAATTCTACACCGGGCACTTTAGAGTGCCCACATCTCAGGCGCTTAGAATTAGACCGTGCGGATAAGATAATCTACACTATTGTAGGTGATTTTTGTTGGGACTCCTGAGATAGAGAGAGGGATGGGGAGGGAGAGACGTGGGAGAATCTCAATCCCCTTTTGCTTTTGTCTTTCCCATCACTCATTTATACATCGGTCGTTTGTAAAATTGTCACACTGTCGACAATTAGGCATGAACATGGCAAAGGTGATGGACGGGCGGGGGCTCGTCGGATTGGTCTCTGCTATCGGTATTGCGGGGCTCGGGGAGCGAAGAACTCTAGTGAGTAATGCAGGGACCACCCAAGGAGGTTTGCAAGAGAATGTGAGAGTCAATAGCCACTAAAGGACAACCTACAGGGAGAGCCACAAACTTGAGCATTTTTAATAGAATGGCTTCTCTCCAATAAGAGGTCAAACATGAGCAAGTTCGATGACAAGGACAACCAATGAAAGAGAAAACATGACAAGGATTAACATTGTTCCTCCAAAAATAGAAAGAGCTTACAGAATCCAAAAAAACGTTTTCGGAATAAGTATGCAACAACAATGGTGCATGTAGTCCGAGTACCGCTAGTAGAAAAACGACCATTAGCGGCGAGCCCCAGAAGCAGTTATGGCAGGGCGATACAAAGCCGCATGTAATACATTAGTGGAGTCAGTTATTTTTGTGCCGGAAGCGGATGGAACTTTGAAACCATATGCAATAGTTTTGCCCTATAGTTCGGAAGTACTCGAGGCAGTTTCATTGTAAAACCGTCACCGCTATTCTAGCTCCTATATATTTAGCTCTGTTCCCTTCATCACTCCATATCATCGTATAGCGGAATGTTATATCTAGCACCACCAAGCCTCTCCATCACCACCGCGTGGTTGCAGTGTAGTGTGTGACCCGCGCGGTCGCCATGGTCTGCCGCCGTGCCTAGCCGTGTTACATGAGTCAACCTCGCTCCGAAGGGCGAAAGGTCATTTCCTCCCTAAGTGTTTTCGTGTTGATGACAACAAAATTTTAGGACTAACCGTGTGCTTGAGCTACACAGGAATGTTCTAATGGCACAAGTCAGTTAGGTTCCCCTCTGGAAGGAAAAATCGAAGACAGTGTTTCTGACGCTTTTATTTCTTTGGTTGTGAGAAATCCGTAGTATTAAGAGGGGGTCTGCATTGGAAGGGGGTGGAATCAAAGCACGTACACAAAATTTATATTGCACCCACATCACTTTCCCAATATTTCGAGGAGAGAACCCATGTCCAACTTAGTGCGAAAATTGTGCACCCGGTAGTACCGCTATGCATAGCGGTAGCACCGCTCCCCTGTGGGAGCAATACTTATGCTGGCATACCCAGTCGATAGTATCGCATACTAAAGCGGTAGTGCCGCTCTTCTATTGGAGCGACACTATCGCTCCAAGTGTCGACCCTACTACCACTCTAGGGATTTTCCCTTCGGGAAGGGTGCAGTACTGGAGCGGCAGTGGTCTGGAAGTATTGACTATATTATTGTATCCGGTACTACCGGACACCCACGCGCTAGTGCCACCCAGGTGTTGCAATGCTGCCCTAAGGGAGACCACTGTTCTATCACTCTGCTGAGCAGTACTACTCCCTGACATTTATGCGATTTCCTAAGGGATAGTGGTAGTACCACTCTCTGGAGCAGTACTACCACTTAGTACAATTTCTGCACATAACATTTGGATTTGGGGGAGTTATATAAGGAGGAGCTTCTTCCACCTCCCACCTGTCTCTTGCCTCTCTCTCCTCCATTGTTGGCCCAAGCTTTATCTTGCCTGATCTCTCTCTCTCTCTCTATCCTATCAAACTTGTTGGTTTGTTAGGGATGGGGAGAGGAGACCTAGGTCTACACTTCCACCGAAGAAATTTGATTCCCCAATACTTTCTCATTTGAATCTTGTTACTCTTTGGTCTTAAGCACCCTAGATGAAAGAGATCATCTCGGAGCTACATCCATCGTGGTGAACTTCGTGGTGGTATGGAAGCTTCCAATTGAGTTGTGGAGATTGCCCCAACATTGTTTTAGGGATAATTGGTTTTATGCCCCTAGTTGGGTCACACTCAGCAGGTTTACCCCTAGTTTCCTAAAACACTCATTCCCGCCCAAACCAATTTGCTTGTCTTATGCTTTACTCTTTAACCGTTTGACCATCACTTTGAAAACTTCATAACAAATTTGTGACGCCCCCGATTCAACCGTACACTAATCATACATGCAAACGTGTACGATCAAGATTAGGGACTCACGGGAAGATATCACAACACAACTCTACAAATAAAAATAAGTCATACAAGCATCATATTACAAGCCAGGGGTCTCGAAGGCTCGAATACAAGAGCTCGATCATAGACGAGTCAGCGGAAGCAACAATAACTGAGCACAAACATAAGTTAAACAAGTTTTCCTTAAGAAGGCTAGCACAAACTGGGATACAGATCGAAAGAGGCACATGCCTCCTACCTGGGATCCTCCTAAACTACTCCTGGTCGTCGTCAGTGGCCTGCATGTAGTAGTAGGCACCTCCAGCGTAGTAGGAGTCGTCGTCGACGGTGGCGTCTGGCTCCTGGGCTCCATCGTCTGGTCGCAGCAATCGGGTATAGAAACGGGGAAAAGAGGAAGCAAAGCAACCGTGAGTACTCATCCAAAGTACTCGCAAGTAAGGAGCTACACTACAAATGTATGCATTGGTATCAAATGGAATACGGGTATCATATGTGGACTGAACTGCAGAATGCCGGAGTAAGATGGGGATAGCTAGTCCTATCGAAGACTATGCTTCTGGCCATCTCCATCTTGCAGCATGTAGAAGAGAGTAGATAGTAAGTTCACCAAGTAGCACCACATAGCATAATCCTACCCGGTGATCCTCCCCTCGTCGCCCTGGTAGAGAGCGATCACCGGGTTGTATCTGGCACTTGGAAGGGTGTGTTTTATTAAGTAACCGGTTCTAGTTGTCATAAGGTCAAGGTACAACTCCAAGTCCTCCTATTACCGAAGATCACGGCTATTCGAATAGATTAACTTCCCTGCAGGGGTGCACCACATTTCCCAACACGCTCGATCCCCTTTGTCCGGACACACTTTCTTGGGTCATGCCCGGCCTCGGAAGATCAACACGTCGCAGCCCTACCTAGGCACAACAGAGAGGTCAGCACGCCGGTCTAAATCCTATGGCACAGGGGTCTGGGCCCATCGCCCATTGCACACCTGCATGTTGCGTACGCGGCCGGTGAGCAGACCTAGCCTCCCTTATACAAGAGCAGGCGTTCCAGTCTAACCCGGTGCACGCCGCTCAGTCACTGACGTCATGAAGGCTTCGGCTGATACCACGACGTCGAGTGCCCATAACTGTCCCCGCGTAGTTGGATAGTGCGTATAGGCCAGTGGCCAGACTCAGATCAAATACCAAGATCTCGTTAAACGTGTTATCTTGAAGTAATCACGAACGCCGACCAGGGCCAGGCCCACCTCTCTCCTAGGTGGTCTCAACCTGCCCCGTCGCTCCACCATAAAGTAACAGTCGGGGGCCGTCGGGAACCCAGGCCCACCTCTACCGGGATGGAGCCACCTGCCCCTTCAGCCCCATGTAACGCCCTCGATGCGGCTATATCTCCCACGTGTCGAAGCACGACTTAGAGGCATAACCGCATTGAAAGCGATGTCGCAAGTGAGGTAATCTTCGCAAACAACCCATGTAATACATAAGGGAAAGAGATACATAGTTGGCTTACAATCGCCACTTCACACAACTACATGATTAAAGCATTACATCATCCAAATACACACAAGGTCCGACTATGGAACCAAAATAAAAGAAGACTACCCCAAATGCTACACAGATCCCCGATCATCCCGACTGGGCTCCACTACTAATCAACTAGAACGAAACAACACAAAGGACAAGCTTCATCGAGCTCCTCCTTGAGCTTGGTTGCGTCATCTGCATGGTATCCTCGGCACCTGCAAGCTGATTTTGGAATTATCTGTGAGTCACGGGGGACTCAGCAATCTCACACCCTCGCGATCAAGACTATTTAAGCTTATGGGTAGGGTAAAAGGTATGAGGTGGAGCTGCAGCAAGCGACTAGCACATATGGTGGCTAACATACGCAAATGAGAGCGAGAAGAGACGGCAAAGCATGGTCGATAAAAGTATGATCAAGAAGTGATCCTGAAACAACCTACGTCAAGCATAACTCCAACACCGTGTTCACTTCCCGGACTCCGCCAGAAAGAGACCATCATGGTAACACACGCGATTGACTCATTTTAATTAAGTTAAGGTTCAAGTTATCTACAACCGGACATTAACAAATTCCCATCTGCCCATAACCGCGGGCACAGCTTTCAAAAGTTCAAAACCCTGCAGGGGAGTCCCAACTTAGCCCATGACAAGCTCTCACGGTCAACGAAGGAATAGACCTCCTCCCGAGACATTCCGATCAGACTCGGTATCCTGGTTCTACAAGACATCCCCGACAATGGTAAAACAAGTCCAACAAGACCACCTGATGCGCCGACATCCCGATAGGAGCTGCACATATCTCGTTCTCAGGGCACACCGGATAAGCTAAGCGTACAGAAGCCGACGTAACCCAAGTTGCCAAGGGATGGCCCTGCACGGTGCTCTAGGTTGGACCAACACTTAGACAAGCACTGGCCCGGGGGTTAAAATAAAGATGACCCTCGGGATGCGCGACCCCCAAGGGAAAAAGGCTAGGTGGAAAATGGTAAACCCAAGGTTGGGCCTTGCTGGAGGAGTTTTATTCAAGGCGAACTATCAAGGGGTTCCCATTATAACCCAACCGCGTAAGGAACGCAAAATCCGGGAACATAACACCGATATGACGGAAACTAGGGCGGCAAGAGTGGAACAAAACACCAGGCATAAGGCCGAGCCTTCCACCCTTTACCAAGTATATAGATGCATTAATTAAATAAGATATATTGTGATATCCCAACAAGTAACATGTTCCAACAAGGAACAAACTTCAATCTTCACCTGCAACTAACAACGCTATAAGAGGGGCTGAGCAAAGCGGTAACATAGCCAAACAACGGTTTGCTAGGACAAGGTGGGTTAGAGGCTTGGTTCAACAATATGGGAGGAATGATAAGCAAGTGGTAGGTATCGCAGGATAGGCATAGCAAAAGAGCGAGCAACTAGCAAGCAAAGATAGAAGTGATTTCGAGGGTATGGTCATCTTGCCTGAAATCCCGCAAGGAAGAAGAACAAGTCCATGAAGAAGACAAACGGACATAGTCGAACGGATCCTCACAACGCGACGTTACTGGAACCAACCCGAAGAAGCAAACACCAGAAATAAGCACATAACATAATAAACAAACAACACATGAACATGATATGGTATGCGGGATGAGGTATGCGATGCATATGCATGATTTGGCAAGGAATGCATGAACCTGGCCTCAACTTGGAAATCCAAGTGTGCCACTGGAAAGATGAGATGAAATCGCTTGAAAACGATATAAAGAACGCCGGAATCTGAGTTACGGTTTGGGAATGGCAAGCAATTCAAATATGACCACGTTCTGCGATTTACAGCAAGTAGCCATCTAAATGCAACAAGATGAATATGCTACAGCACCCAAACATGACAACAAAATACATGGCAGGGATCCATTCATGATGCTTAACAAAAGATAAACACTGAGCTACGGCTAATTCATCCATTAACAGGTTCAAACAAGCATGGCAAAAGTGCAATTGGTAAACAGATTTCAGACCTAGTGAAATTAACACTTGTCTGGAATTTCAGATCAGATAGCACTCGTTGGAGCAATAAAACAATATGCTACAGGAACTTAATATGGCAAAGTAAAGCATGGAATGGAGCTACTCAAAGAGCTTAACAAAAGTCCCTTAGTGACCTTGAGCCAAAAGGGATCAGAAAATACAATTTCAAGCATGTGAACATGGCAAAAGCATAATCAGATCACAGACTTAGAGAAAACTGGAGCATGCTGAAACAGATATCAAGTAGGCATGTTTACGAGCTCGATGCACTCACTACAGAGCAAGTCATGACAATCTAACCATACACCCCTCAAGAATACACATTATATAAGCTAGACATGGCAAGAACAACAACATAGCATGCACGGATCAACTACAACATCCTCGGCAAAATCGCTAACAAGTAGACAATCTGCCCAGATTCACAAAATAGCAAAAGTAGAGCTCAATTGACTCAAGCTAGGGTGCTCCATAATTTCAAACAAAGACATGGATGGATAGAGAACTACAAGATTAACAAATCATCCTTACTGATCATCCTCAAAAGAGGCACGGATCACTAGGAAACAACATGAACATATGGCATATTGATAAAAACAGATCAAGGACTTAGAGAAATCCTAAGTCCCTGAAATCAGCATTAACGAATGCACCACTTTGCAAGGTTGTGCTAGTTACCATACACATCGCAAAAATACATGGGTTGCACCTCTGGATAGATGGCAAAACATATAACAAAACTCATGTAGAGATCATGGGCATATCATGCACACAATAATCATGACAAAAATGACAAATAGCTATTTCGTGCAGCAGATCTGACAATTGACTCAAATAGCACTCTTCCAACAGCATTTCGGGCATCAAGATGAGCTCAAATGGAAATGATGCAATGAGATGAAATGATGTGCTCTCTGAGACGAACATTTTGATATGCTACATGCGCAAAACGGAGCTACGGATGCAAAGTTACGACGTGATGAACATGGGCATATGAACCATGGAAATCTCGGGGACTTAGTGAAATTATACCTCCGGAAAAGTCAATGGGCGGATGAGGATATCCGGGACGAGGAGATCCGGATCGAGGGGCCGCGTTTGGATGAGATCCCGGTGGATCTCGTCCCGATCCACCGGATCTCGCCGGAGGGGATGACCGGAGACGACGTGGCGGCGGAGGCGGCCGGAGTTGGGAGGCGAGGTCGACGCCGGCGAGGCCGGGCCGCTCGCCGGAGCTCCCGGGCGAGGTGCTGTG
>NC_041388.1:301453353-301455755 GCF_002162155.2 Triticum dicoccoides | reverse complement strand
CGAGCGGGGCGGCGCGGTGGAGTCGGCTGGCGAGGCGTCGGTCGCCGACGGGCGGCACGGGGTCGGTGGAGAGAGGCGGCGGCACGAGGTGCTCTTGGGCGCGCGACGAGGCAGGCCCGGTGCAGCCCGGTTCGGCCTCGGGGCGGGTCGGATTTGGGCCCCGGGTGGCCGGCGCGGTGGAAGGAGGGAGATGGCGACGTGGCAGCAGCGGATTCGTCGGGGATGGCGGCGCGGACATGTCCGGCACGGTGGAGAAGTGTCCGGAATGCAAAACGGACAATGGGGAAAATGCTCGGATGCATGGGACGAACATGTATGCAAATGAAATGCACATGATGACATGATATGCAATGCATGACACACAAGCAATGACAAGACAACAACAGCGAATAACTGGGGGACACCTGGCACAACGGTCTTGGGGCGTCACACCCCATCTCTGAACGGTATCATAAGTAATGTAACAGTATAAAGTATATATCATATGCCCGTGATCACCTCCCGAAGTGATCACGGCCCAGTAGTATAGCATGGCAGACGAACAAGAGTGTAGGGCCCCTGATGAAGTACTAGCAACCTATACTAAGCATGTAGGATTGCAGGTAAGGTATCAACATTTGTAGCAACAATGACAGGCTATGCAATAGAATAGGATTAACGGAAAGCAGTAACATGCTACACTACTCTAATGCAAGCAGTAGAGATGAATAGGCGGTATCTGGTGATCAAGGGGGGGGGGCTTGCCTGGTTGCTCTGGCAAGA
This sequence comes from Triticum dicoccoides, assembly GCF_002162155.2. Taxonomy (NCBI): domain Eukaryota; kingdom Viridiplantae; phylum Streptophyta; class Magnoliopsida; order Poales; family Poaceae; genus Triticum; species Triticum dicoccoides. The sequence continues at coordinate 301,454,993 of NC_041388.1, read as the reverse complement.
GGGAGGGGTCATCAACACCGTAGTCGTACTGGGTAGCAGCGGCGTCGGTCTCGTAGTCTATCGGAGAGAAGAGAGGGAAGAAACAATGAATATAATGCAAACAGATACATAACGATGCTTGACAAGAAAAGTAGCGGGGCTAGGGGGTGCCCTAATGCGGCAAGAGGTGGTACCGGTGAAGGGGGAAACATCCGGGAAAATATCCCCGGTGTTTCGCGTTTTCGGACAGATGAATCGGAGAGGGAAAGTTGCTTGTTCGCTATGTTAGGGATGCGTGGCGGACGAACGGGCTGCGTATCCGGATTCGTCTCGCCGTTCTGAGCAACTTTCATGTATAAAGTTTTTCCATCCGAGCTACAGTTTATTTTATATTAATGTTTAAAAGATTTAAATCGTTTTTAGGATTTATTTAATTATTTAAATCATTATTATCCAGAATAGTGTTTGCTGACATCATCATGACATCAACAATTGACCTGGTCAACCTGACAGGTGGGTCCCACCTATCAGTGACCCATTTTAATTAAACACATTAATTAACCTTAATCAGGATTAATTAGGGGATGGGCCCCACTGTCATTGACTAACTAATTAATTAACTAATCAAGTTAATTAGTTTAGTTAATTGATTAGTTTATTAATCAAAATTAATTAAGTTATTTATTTATTTATTTAATATTTTATCTATTATTTATTTTAGTTTTTAATTTCTTTTTTTAAATCATTTTCGTTCACAGGGGATGGGGCCCGTTTGTCATAGGCCCTAGGGGCTTAGCGGGCACCGGGTTCGCGAACGGGCGCGGGCGCCAGGAGCGGGCGAACCCGACGGGCGCGGGGGGGTGCTGGGTGAGGCTGTGGCCATGGTAGGGCTCGTCGACCGGCCACAGCAGCGCGGCGAGGGAGCCTCGACGGGCAGCAGCTGGAGGGCGAGGGGAGGCGCGGTTGCGCCGAGCAGCATGGAAGGAGAGGCCGCGTCGAGGGTGCGGGTGCGCGCGGCGAGCACGCGGTGGAGCAAGGCGGCTAGGCCGCGGGACGCGGGCTCGGCAGGCAGGGCGCGTTAAAGCAACAGCAGCAGAGATGAAGCAGCAACGGCGGTGACGGTTGCGGCTGCACGGGAGCGCCAAGGCGAGGCGAGTGGCGGACAGGGCCGCGGCGGAGGGGTAGCGCCGGCAGGGGCGCGAGCAACACCTGGCGCGGCGTCGCGCGAAAAGCAGCGAGGCGGTAGAGAGCACGCGGGGGAGGCACGGCGACGTGCGGCTGTGGGTGTGCGCACGCACAGTGGCACAGCCGGGCGCGAAAGCGGTGGCGGAGTGCGATGGTCGGGCAGCGCGTGGTGTGCGGCGAGTGCGCAGTTGGGCACGCCGGAGCGCAGCGTGAGGGGAAAAGGAGGAGAGGCTGGGGCGAGGCCAGCGGCGCGGGCAAGGGACGCGCACGGGCGTGCAGCCGGGCGGGGCAGTCGGAATGGGTGGTGGCGCGGGACGAGCGCCAGCGCGAGGCCACGGGGCAGAGGGGAGGGAGAGGGTGGCGGCTCACGGCGGGGAGTAGGGGTTCGGGCAGCGGGTGTTGGGGAGGTTGACGGGGAGGGCCGGCGCAGGGGAGGAGGTGACGACGTAGAGGACGGCGGGGAGGCAGTCCCGGCG
>NC_041388.1:301438425-301452872 GCF_002162155.2 Triticum dicoccoides | reverse complement strand
CAGTCCCGGCGGCGACGGCGTTGAGCTCCAAGGCGCGGGCACGCGAGCCCCGATCCGATCTGGATTGGGGGGGAGAGGAGGGGAACGACGTGGGGGAGAGTGAGGGGTTCAGTGGGTTAGGGTTTCGGGGGGAGCGGGGGTTGAGGCGGCGGGGTGGGCCGGCGAGGCTAGGTGGGCCGGCCGGCCAGCTGGGCCAGTGGGCCGTGGGAGGGGGGTTCCCTCATTTGCTTTTGTTAGTTTTAGTTTTAGTTTTAGTTTTTATTTTTCCTTTTTATCTTATTTCTTTTACTGTTTTATTTTATATTGTATTTACTAAAGTTTTATTTTAAAAATAAATATAATTTATTCCTAAAATAATGTTACTACTTTTGCTAATGCCACAATAACTTGGGCTCCCAAATAAGTTAGTTTAAGAATTTTTTATATTACAAAAAGCATTGGATTACTGGTTATAGCTACTAATTTAATTAGTTTAGTGCATTTAACCATTTTATAAAAACTTGTTTTCTCCACCAATATATCTTGTGAATTAATTGTCAGAATAAGAACATTTTAGTTTTTACCTTTTGAAAACTTTTGTTGTTTGCCATATTTTTAAATTTGAATTGGTTTTTGAACTGACACGAGATTAGCAACAGTAATCGAGGTGATGTGGCATCATTAGCAGAGGGTTATTCTAGTGTAACTATCCGGGCGTCATAATTCTCCTCCACTACAAGAAATCTCGTCCCGAGATTTAAGAGGTAGAGTAAGGGGAAAGGTCTGGTTACGATATTCCAACGGATCTTCTCGGTCTTGGCTGCTCTTCTTGAAGAAGTTAATCCCTTTCGTTGATGTCTTCAATTCTTTATTCCAATGCATCATGATGAAGTTGTCGTCCTTTCTTCGAGGAACTCCATCGTACTGACGAATAGGTAAGGGGCAGCTCTACAACGATATGATGTTATAAGGGAAAATCATCTGGGGGTATCCCAAGAATGAACACATGAGTATCTCTCGAGTTGAACAAATGAAACACATCGAGAGCAAAGTAAGAAGGTGCCATAAGAAGTTTCAAGTGGATAGACAATCGACATTGCCTGAAACAGCGCGTGAAAGGGGTCCAGAGCAACGAGAATTAGTTTTGTGTCTGATACCAGAATTGACGATTTCTCGGAAGGTGGCTCATGAATTGCCTACGAGGACACGCGCGAGGAGTATCTTTGGTAACAGGGGGTGTACGGAAGAGTCAGGTTTCGATCCTGTGGAGCTGTGGGTTATGGGCCCACCATGTGGGTTAAAAGTAGAAAGAGCGATGACATCTTGCACGGTTATGATAGCAAGGCATGTCAGAGAATAATTTGTCAGTTATGTCGGCAACAACATCGGTACCAAGGGCGAGGGATGAAGAGAACGATTTTCCTGCTCGTTGAAACGAGGCGGACCAATAGGCAAAGTTCTCGTCCACCAGTGGTTACCAGAATATCATCAACAATAGTAACAGGGTCTTACTGACCGAGTTGTACACCATGGTGTTTACATAAGCAGGAGAATATTACTCCTTAGATCATATAGATCACCAATAAGGTTAAACAAAACAATGAAAAGGCAAAGGTGATCATCAGATTTAAACAGAACAATGGAAAGGAAAATGTGTTTAAACACATATTTCAGGGATATATCCTTCCCAAGGACAAGTAGAGCTTGATATCCGTGACAGGATATAATGTAGAAAACCCTTTAGGTAAGGGGAGAGAAATTTCATGTCATTACCCATACAACGGTGTTTGGATAATTGAGAAAGAAACATTTAGCATTGGGCTTCAAATTTTCTTGTTGAAAAATCAGAGTACCACAGACATGCTTCGAGATAGCATTGACATGGTCTTCAGGAAAATGTCGGACTTTGGATACACGAAGGATTCATCAGGAACAACTTGTAGAATAAGTCATACAATTTCCTCAGGGAAGAATGGCTAACCTTGCTAAAAAGGAAACTATAACGTTAGGTCCTCCAGCCACGTGTGCCAGGCATGACATCACCTTACTGGGTCATATAAGACCAACATTATAACTCTTGGAAATATGTTTCAACCATCATATCCGACCAAGATTCAGATCAGATTGGGGTCCGGATACCTCAGACTCATGATGCCTGAGAAGAAAGGTGCAACACAAATTGTCGAGATGACATTGTAAGATTCTCGGGGATTGAACTATGGGCGTGAGTTCCGAAACAAGAGTCATCATTAAAATCAAGGAGAGGATGAGGAGGTGCCTGCTGAAGTTGGCGACAACTCATCGAGATATCTAAAAAGATGGATTCTGACAATTATGTGAACAAGGGGATACATTTGTCAGATCAAGTGATATAATGATGTATGCTCGAAGAAAGCATACACAACTGATAATTGGTTGAAAGGTGCACCCGAGATATGGGCTTAGGTAGCATGATCAATGTTAGAATGGTGATTCGATAGTCAATGGTCTAAGAATGAATTATCAACCATTAACTTCAAAGCAATAGGGTCGCTAGAAGTTTTGAATTCGTACATCCAAGTTCAATTGTCGGTTTTTCGGTTGGAAAAGTGTCATTGACAGAGTTCTTCAATCACTGCCACCAAGCTACAAGAGCTTCATAATGAACTATAATATGCAAGGGATGGATAAGACGATTCCTGAGCTCTTCGCAATGCTAAAAGCTGCGGAGGTAGAAATCAAGAAGGAGCATCAAGTGTTGATGGTCAACAAGATCACCAGTTTCAAGAAAAAAGGTAAAGGGAAGAAGAAAGGGAACTTCAAGAAGAACGACAAACAAGTTGCTGCTCAAAAGAAGAAACCCAAGTCTGGACCTAAGCCTGAGACTGAGTGCTTCTACTGCAAAGGGACTGGTCACTAGAAGCAGAACTGCCCCAAGTATTTGGCGGATAAGAAGGATGGCAAGGTGAACAAAGGTATATGTGATATACATGTTATTGATGTGTACCTTACTAAAGCTCGCAGTAGCACCTGGGTATTTTATACTGGTTCTGTTGCTAATATTTGCAACTCGAAACAGGGACTACGGATTAAGCAAAGATTGGCTAAGGACAAGGTGACGATGCGCGTGGGAAATGGTTCCAAAGTCGATGTGATCGTCGTCGGCACGCTACCTCTACATCTACCTTCGGGATTAGTTTTCGACCTGAATAATTGTTTTTGGTGCCAGCGTTGAGCATGAACATTATATCTGGATCTTGTTTGATGCGAGACGGTTATTCATTTAAATCAGAGAATAATGGTTGTTTTATTTATATGAGTAATATGTTTTATGGTCATGCACCCTTGAAGAGTGGTCTATTTTTAATGAATCTCGATAGTAGTGATACACATATTCATAATGTTGAAGCCAAAAAATGCAGAGTTGATAATGATAGTGCAACTTATTTGTGGCACTGCCGTTTAGGTCATATTGGTGTGAAGCGCATGAAGAAACTCCATTCTGATGGACTTTTGCAATCACTTGATTATGAATCACTTGGTACTTGCGAACCATGCCTCATGGGCAAGATGACTAAAACGCCGTTCTCCGAAACTATGGAGCGAGCAACAGATTTGTTGGAATTCATACATACTAATGTATGTGTCGATGAATATTGAGGCTCGCGATGAGTATCGTTATTTTCTCACCTTCACAGATGATTTGAGCAGATATGGGTATATCTACTTGATGAAACATAAGTCTGAAACATTTGAAAAGTTCAAAGAATTTCAGAGTGAAGTAGAAAATCATCGTAACAAGAAAATAAAGTTTCTACAATCTGATCATGGAGGAGAATATTTGAGTTACGAGTTTGGTCTTCATTTGAAACAATGCGGAATAGTTTCGCAACTCACGCCACCCGGAACACCACAGCGTAATGGTGTGTCCGAACGTCGTAATCATACTTTACTAGATATGGTGCGACCTATGATGTCTCTTACTGTTTTACCGCTATCGTTTTGGGGTTATGCTTTAGAGACAGCTGCATTCACGTTAAATAGGGCACCATCTAAATCCGTTGAGACGGCGCCTTATGAACTATGGTTTGGCAAGAAACCAAAGTTATCGTTTCTTAAAGTTTGGGGTTGCGATGCTTATGTGAAAAAGCTTCAACCTGATAAGCTCGAACCTAAACCAAAGAAATGTGTCTTCATAGGATACCCAAAGGAAACTGTTGGGTACACCTTCTATCATAGATCCGAAGGCAAGACATTTGTTGTTAAGAATGGATCCTTTATAGAGAGGGAGTTTCTCTCGAAAGAAGTGAGTGGGAGGAAAGTAGAACTTGATGAGGTAACTGTACCTTCTCCCTTATTGGAAAGTAGTCTATCACAGAAACCGGTTCCTGTGACACCTACACCAATTAGTGAGGAAGCCAATGTTGATGATCATGAAACTTCAGATCAAGTTACTACCGAACCTCGTAGGTCAACCAGAGTAAGATCCGCACTAGAGTGGTACGGTAATCCTGTTCTGGAGGTCATGTTACTTGACCATGACGAACCTACGAACTATGAGGAAGCGATGATGAGCCCATATTCCACAAAATGGCTTGAGGCCATGAAATCTGAGATGGGGTCCATGTATGAGAACAAAGTGTGGACTTTGGTTGACTTGCCCTTTGATCGGCAAGCCATCGAGAATAAATGGACCTTCAAGAAGAAGACTGACGCTGACGGTAACGTTACTGTCTACAAAGCTCGACTTGTTATGAAAGGTTTTCGACAAGTTCAAGGAGTTGACTACGATGAGACCTTCTCACCCATAGCGATGCTTAAGTCTGTTCGAACCATGTTAGCAATTGCCGCATTTTATGATTATGAAATTTGGCAAATGGATGTGAAGACTGTATTTACAAGAAAGTGAGTGGGAGCTCTGTAGCATTTCTAATATTATATGTAGATGACATATTGTTGATTGGAAATGATATAGAATTTTTGGATAGCATAAAAGGATACTTGAATAAGAGTTTTTCAATGAAATACCTCGGTGAAGCTGCTTATATATTGGGCATCAAGATCTATAGAGATAGATCAAGACACTTAATTGGACTTTCACAAAGCACATACCTTGATAAAGTTTTGAAGAAGTTCAAAATGGATTAGGCTAAGAAAGGGTTCTTGCCTGTGTTACAAGGTGTGAAGTTGAGTAAGACTCAATGCCCAACCACTGCAGAATATAGAGAGAAAATGAAAAGTGTTCCCTATGCTTCAGCCATAGGCTCTATCATGTATGCAATGTTGTGTACCAGACCTGATGTGTGCCTTGCTATTAGTTTAGCAGGGAGGTACCAAAGTAATCCAGGAGTGGATCACTGGACAACGATCAAGAACATACTGAAATACCTGAAAAGGACTAAGGATATGTTTCTCGTTTATGGAGGTGACAAAGAGCTCATCATAAATGGTTACGTCAATGCAAGTTCTGACACTGATCCGGACAATTCTAAATCGCAAACCGGATACGTGTTTATATTGAACGGTGGAGCTGTCAGTTGGAGCAGTTCTAAACAAAGCATCATGGCGGGATCTATGTGTGAAGCAGAGTACATAGCTGCTTCGGAAGCAGCAAATGAAGGAGTCTGGATGAAGGAGTTCATATCCGATCTAGGAGTCATACATAGTGCATCTGGTCCAATGAAATTTTTTTGTGACAATACTGGTGCAATTGTCTTTGCAAAGGAATCCAAATTTCACAAGAGAACCAAACACATCAAGAGACGCTTCAATTCCATCCGCAATCAAGTCCAGGTGGGAGACATAGAAATTTGCAAGATACATACGGATCAGAATGTTGCAGACCCGTTGACTAAGCCTCTCTCACGAGCAAAACATGTTCAGCACCAAGGCTCCATGGGTGTTAGAATCATTACTGTGTAATCTAGATTATTGACTCTAGTGCAAATGGGAGACTGAAGGAAATATGCCCTAGAGGCAATAATAAAGTTATTATTTATTTCCTTATTTCATGATAAATGTTTATTATTCATGCTAGAATTGTATTAACCGGAAACATAATACATGTGTGAATACATAGACAAATAGAGTGTCACTAGTATGCCTCTACTTGACTAGCTCGTTGGTCAAAGATGGTTATGTTACCTAACCATAGACATGAGTTGTCATTTGATAAACGGGATCACATAATTAGGAGAATGATGTGATTTACTTGACCCATTCCGTTAGCTTAGCACTTGATCATTTTAGTTTACTGCTATTGCTTTCTTCATGAATTATACATGTTCCTACGACTATGACATTATGCAACTCCCGATTACCAGAGGAACACTTTGTGTGCTACCAAACGTCACAACGTAACTTGGTGATTATAAAGGTGCTTGATACGTCTCCGTCGTATCTATAATTTTTAATTGTTCCATGCCAATATTCTACAACTTTCATATACTTTTGGCAACTTTTTATACTATTTTTGGGACTAACATATTGATCCAGTGCCCAGTACCAGTTCCTGTTTGTTGCATGTTTTTGTTTTGCAGAATATCCATATCAAAAGGAGTCCAAATTGGATAAAAACAGACGGAGATTTTTTTTGGAATATATATGATTTTTGGGAAGAAAAATCCACGCGAGACGGTGCCCAAGGGAGGCACGAGGCAGGGGGCATGCCCCACCCCCCTGGGTGCGCCCCTGACCCTCATGGCCACCTCGTAAAGCGGTTGATGCCCTTATCTCGCCGCAAGAAAGAGAATATCCGGATAGAGATCATGTTAAAATTTCAGCCCAATCGGAGTTACAGATCTCCGGGAATATAAGAAACGGTGAAAGGGTAGAATCTGAGAACGCAGAAACAGAGAGAGACAAAGAGACAAATCCAATCTCGGAGGGGCTCTCGCCCCTCCCATGCCATGGAGGCCAAGGAACAGAGGGGAAACCCTTCTCCCGTCTAGGGAGGAGGTCAAGGAAGAAGAAGAAGGAGGGGGCTCTGTCCCCCTCGCTTCCGGTGGCACCGGAGTGCCACCGGGGGCCATCATCGTCACCGCAATCTTCACCAACAACTTCACCGCCATCATCACCAACTCTTCCCCCCTCTATGCAGCGGTGTAGCCTCTCTCTTAGCCGTTGTAATCTCTACTTAAACATGGTGCTCAATGCTATATATTATTTCCCAATGATGTATGGCTATCTTATGATGTTTGAGTAGATCTGTTTTGTCCTATGGGTTATTTGATGATCGTGATTGGTTTGAGTTGCATGTTTTATTATTGGTGTTGTCCTATGGTGCTCTCCGTGTCGCGCAAGCATGAGGGATTCCCGCTGTAGGGTTTGCAATATGTTCATGATTTGCTTATGGTGGGTGGCGTGAGTGACAGAAGCACAAACCCGAGTAAGTAGGTTGTTTGCGTATGGGATAAAGAGGACTTGATACTTTAATGCTATGGTTGGGTTTTACCTTAATGATCTTTAGTAGTTGCGGATGCTTGCTAGAGTTCCAATCACAAGTGCATATGATCCAAGTAGAGAAAGTATGTTAGCTTATGCCTCTCCCTCATATAAAATTGCAATAATGATTACCGGTCTAGTTATCGATTGCCTAGGGACAAATAACTTTCTCGTAACAAAAAACTCTTTACTAAAACTAACTTAGTTGTGTCTTTACCTAAACAGCCCCTAGTTTTTATTTATGTAATCTTTATTATCTTGCAAACCTATCCAACAACACCTACAAAGTACTTCTAATTTCATACTTGTTCTAGGTAAAGCGAACATCAAGCATGCATAGAGTTGTATCGGTGGTCGATAGAACTTGAGGGAATATTTGTTCTGCCTTTAGATCCTCGTTGGGTTCAACACTCTTACTTATCGAAAACTGTTGCGATCCCCTATACTTGTGGGTTATCAAGACCTTTTTCTAGCGCTGTTGCCGGGGAGCAATAGCGTGGGGTGAATATTCTCGTGTGTGCTTGTTTGCTTTATCACTAAGTAATTTTTATTTGCTGTTCTTAGTTGTTCTTTATCTTTAGTTATGGATATGGAACACGAAATACCAAAAAAATTAGGTGTACTTGCTGCTCATGGAGATGAGGAACCTCCTAAAACCCTCGATGCTCGTTATGTGACAGATATTATGTACTACTTTGATAATCCAAAGAAAACCCCATTCAATTTGGTAATGGGAGACACGTTGGATCAATGTGAATACTTTAGGGATTATCGCTCGACTCAAAAAGGGAAACTATTATGGGATCAAATTTATATGTTGAAGTGGTATGCTAGGCAACAATGCTTGATATATGATTACACTTGTTGCTCTAGGATGAAGTCTCCACACCTTCCCTTTTCATGCAAATTTAATGGTAATGAAACCTTGGCTTCTTATGCTAGAGGTATGTATGACTACTATGATGTGGAACAAATAGAAGAATGTGTTGCTTTTATGGGTGCTTATGAAATTGAATCTATGTTCAAAGAATATGAAAATCTTTATGATGCTGTTTACAGACCTGAAAATTTAGATATCCTTAAATATTGTTATGAGAATTATGAATACAATTCCGACATTGATGCGTTTATTGAGAAAGTCTCCGCTGTCCAAGAAGAGACTAATGTTTTGCAGGAATCTATGGAAGAAGAAATTGATGAAATTGTGAGCTCATTGGATGAAAAAGATGAGGAGGAGAGCGAAGAACAAAAGGAGGAAGAGCTGATTGATCAGCCGTGCCCACCTTCTAATGAGAGTAACTCTTCAACTCATACATTGTTTAATTTCCCTTCATGCTTACCGAAGGATGAATGCTATGATAATTGCTATGATCCCGTTGATTATTTTGAAATATCCCTTTTTGATGATGCTTGCTATGCTTGTGGCCAAGATGCCAATATGAATTATGCTTATGGAGATTAACTTGCTATAGTTCCTTATGTTAAACATGAAATTGTTGCTATTGCACCCACACATGATAGTCCTATTATCTTTTTGAATTCTCCAAACTACACTATATCGGAGAAGTTTGTGCTTATTAAGAATTATATTGATGGGTTGCCTTTTACTACTACACATGATGATTTTGATGAGTATAATATGCATGTGCTTGCTGCTCCTACTTGCAATTATTATGAGAGAGGAACTATATCTCCACCTCTCTATGTTTCCCACACGATAAAATTGCAAGAAACTATTTATACTATGCATTGGCCTTTACTATGTGTGCATGAATTGTTCTTTTATGACATGCCGATGCATAGGAAGAGAGTTAGACTTCGTCATTACATGATATACGTTGCCTTGTGCTCACTACTAAATTAAAAATCATTGCTAATTAAAATTGGCTTTGATATACCTTGGGATCCGGGTGGATTCACTACTTGAGCACTATATGCCTAGCTTAATGGCTTTAAAGAAAGCGCTGTCAGGGAGACAACCCGGAAGTTCTAGAGAGTCATTTATTTCTGTTGAGTGCTTTCATATAGTTTAAAAAACAACAAAAATAAATAGGGGAACCCAAAACTTTTTCAAAAAGAAAAGCGAAAGTGAGAAAGACAATCATTGTTGAAGTGGGAGCTAGCCTTGAACTTTGTTCATGCTCACGGAAACTTTGTGAATATTTATTACAGACACTTTTCAACAAAAATAATTTCCCCTTGTACAATTCCAATGTAATATAAAAATAATGTGCCAAGGTTTGCCTTTAGGATGTTTACTTTGCTTGTTGGTTTGTACGGTGCAGGACAGAAACTTTGGCTGTAGTGCGCGATTTTACATTTTTTAATGGAACGTCAAATGGTTCTGATTATTTTCGCACTGTCTTTCTATACAAATTTTTTATTTTTCCTAATTTTGGCAGAATTGTTCAAGTATCATAAGTATGGTGAATGTTCAGATTATTACAGACGGTTCTGTTTTAGACAGATTCGGTTTTTGATGCATAGTTTGCTTGTTCTGATGAAACTATCGATTTATATCAGTGGATTAAGCCATGAAAAAGTTATATTACAGTAGACACAATGCAAAAACAAAATATGAATTGGTTTGCAACAGTACTTAGAGTAGTGATTTGCTTTATTATACTAACGGATCTTACCGAGTTTTCTGTTGAAGTTTTGTGTGGATGAAGTGTTCGATGATCGAGAAGGTCTCGATGTGAGAAGAAGGAAGAGAGGCAAGAGCTCAAGATTGGGGATGCCCGAGGCACCCCAAGTAAATATTCAAGGAGACTCAAGCGTCTAAGCTTGGGGATGCCCCGGAAGGCATCCCCTCTTTCTTCAACAAATATCGGTACGTTTTCGGATTCGTTTCATTCATGTGATATGTGTAAATCTTGGAGCGTCTTTTGCATTTAGTTTTCATTTTTATTTTATGCACCATGCTGGTATGAGATAGTCCTTGGTTTATTTATAGAATACTCTATGCACTTCACTTATGTCTTTTGAGTATGGCTTTATAGAATGCTTCATGTGCTTCACTTATATCATTTGAAGTTTGGATTGCCTATTTCTCTTTACATAGAAAATCGTCATTTGTAGAATGCTATTTTGCTTCACTTATATTTGTTAGAGCGTGGGTATATCTTTTGTAGAAAGAATTAAACTCTCTTGCTTCACTTATATCTATTTAGAGAGATGACAGGAATTGGTCATTCACATGGTTAGTCATAAAATCCTACATAAAACTTGTAGATCACTGAATATGATATGTTTGATTCCTTGAAATAGTTTTGTGATATAAAGATGGTGATATTAGAGTCATGCTAGTGGGTAGTTGTGGATTGTATAAATACCTGTGTTGAGGTTTGTGATTCCCGTAGCATGCACGTATGGTGAACTGTTATGTGATGAAGTCGGAGCATGATTTATTTATTGATTGTCTTCCTTATGAGTGGCGGTCGGGGACGAGCGATGGTCTTTTCCTACCAATCTATCCCCCTAGGAGCATGCGCGTAGTACTTTGTTTCGATGACTAATAGATTTTTGCAATAAGTATGTGAGTTCTTTATGACTAATGTTGAGTCCATGGATTATACACACTCTCACCCTTCCACCATTGCTAGCCTCTCTAGTACCGCGCAACTTCCGCCGGTACAATAAACCCACCATATACCTTCCTCAAAACAGCCACCATACCTACCTATTATGGCATTTCCATAGCCATTCCGAGATATATTGCCATGCAACTTCCATCATCATCATATACATGACTTGAGCATCATTGTCATATTGCTTTGCATGATCGTAAGATAGCTAGCATGATGTTTTCATGGCTTGTCCGTTTTTTGATGTCATTACTATGCTAGATCATTGCACATCCCGGTACACCGCCGGAGGAATTCATATAGAGTCATATCTTTGTTCTAGTATCGAGTTGTAATATTGAGTTGTAAGTAAATAAAAGTGTGATGATCATCATTATTAGAGCATTGCTCCAGTGAGGAAAGGATGATGGAGACTATGATTCCCCCACAAGTCTGGATGAGACTCCGGACTTTAAAAATAAGTAAAAGAGGCCAAAGAAGCCCAAATAAAAAAATAGGCCAAAGAAGCCCACCAAAAAAAGAAAAAAAAGAAAAAAAAACCAAAAAAATGAGAGAAAAAGAGAGAAGGGGCAATGTTACTATCCTTTTACCACACTTGTGCTTCAGAGTAGCACCATGTTCTTCATATAGAGAGTCTCTTCAGTTATCACTTTGATATACTAGTGGGAATTTTCATTATAGAACTTGGCTTGTATATTCCGATGTTGGGCTTCCTCAAACGCCCGAGGTCTTCATGAGCAAGCAAGTTGGATGCACACCCACTTAGTTTTCAGTATGAGCTTTCATACACTTATAGCTCTTAGTGCATCCATTGCATGGCAATCCCTACTCACTCACATTGATATCTATTGATGGGCATCTCCATAGCCCGTTGATACGCCTAGTTGATGTGAGACTATTTTTTCCTTTTTGTCTTCTCCACAACCACCATTCTATTCCACCTATAGTGCCATGTCCATGGCTCACGCTCATGTATTGCATGAATGTTGAAAAGGTTTGAGAACGTCAAAAGTATGAAACAATTGCTTGGCTTGTCATCGGGGTTGTGCATGATGTGAATATTTTGTGTGGTGAAGATGGAGCATAGCCTGACTATATGATTTTGTAGGGATAACTTTCTTTGGCCATGTTATTTTGAAAAGACATGATTGCTTTATTAGTAGGCTTGAAGTATTATTGTTTTTATGTCAAATGATAGACTATTGCTTTGAATCACTCGTATCTTAATATTCATGTCATGATTAGATATGTGATCAAGATTATGCTAGGTAGCATTCCACATCAAAAATTATCTTTTTTATCATTTACCTACTTGAGGACGAGCAAGAATTAAGCTTGGGGATGCTGATACCTCTCCGTCGTATCTATAATTTTTGATTGTTCCATGCCAATATTCTACAACTTTCATATACATTTGGCTACTTTTTTTTACTATTTTTGGGACTAACATATTGATCCAGTGCCCAGTGCCAGTTCATGTTTGTTGCATGTTTTTTGTTTCGCAGAATATCCATATCAAACAAAGTCCAAACGGGATAAAAACTGACGGAGATTTTTTGGAATATGTATGATTTTTGGGAAGAAAAATCCACGCAAGACGGTGCCCGAGGGAGGCACGAGGCAGGGGGCGCCCCCCTAACCCTCGTGGCCACCCTGTAAGGTGGTTGATGCCCTTCTTTCGTCGCAAGAAATCTAATATCCGGATAGAGATCGTGTTAAAATTTCAGCCCAATCGGAGTTACAGATCTCCGGGAATATAAGAAACGGTGAAAGGGTAGAACCTGAGAACACAGAAACAGAGAGAGATAGAGAGACAGGTCCAATCTCGGAGGGGCTCTCGCCCCTCCCACGCCATGGAGGCCAAGGACCAGAGGGGAAACCCTTGACCCATCTAGGGAGGAGGTCAAGGAAGAAGAAGAATGAGAAGGGGGGGGCTCTCTCCCCCTTGCTTCCAGTGGCACCGGAGTGCCACCGGGGCCCATCATCATCACCGCAATCTTCACCAACAACTTCACCGCCATCATCACCAACTCTTCCCCCCTCTATGCAGTGGTGTGACCTCTCTCTTAGCTGTTGTAATCTCTACTTAAACATGGTGCTCAACGCTATATATTATTTTCCAATGATGTATGGCTATCTTATGATGTTTGAGTAGATCCGTTTTGTCCTATGGGTTATTTGACGATCGTGATTGGTTTGAGTTGCATGTTTTACTCTTGGTGTTGTCCTATGGTGCTCTCCGTGTCGCGCAAGCGTGAGGGATTCCCACTGTAGGGTTTGCAATATGTTCATGATTTTCTTATGGTGGGTGGCGTGAGTGACAGAAGCACAGACCCGAGTAAGTAGGTTGTTTGCGTATGGGATAAAGAGGACTTGATACTTTAATGCCATGGTTGGGTTTTACCTTAATGATCTTTAGTAGTTGCGGATGCTTGCTAGAGTTCCAATCATAAGTTCATATGATCCAAGTAGAGAAAGTATGTTAGCTTATGCATCTCCCTCATATAAAATTGCAATAATGATTACCGGTCTAGTTACCGATTGCCTAGGGACAAATAACTTTCTCATAACAAAAAGCTCTTTACTAAAACTAACTTAGTTGTGTCTTTACCTAAACAGCCCCTACTTTTTATTTACGTAATCTTTATTATCTTGCAAACCTATCCAACAACACATAAAAAGTACTTCTAGTTTCATACTTGTTCTAGGTAAAACGAACATCAAGCGTGCGTAGAGTTGTATCGGTGGTCAATAGAACTTGAGGAATATTTGTTCTGCCTTTAGCTCCTCGTTGGGTTCGACACTCTTACTTATCGAAAACTATTGTGATCCCCATGCTTGTGGGTTATCAATGCTCTACAGGTGTCTCCGATGGTACTTGTTGAGTTGGCATAAATCGAGATTAGGTTTTGTCACTCTGATTGTCGAAGAGGTATCTCTGGGCCCTCTCGGTAATGCACATCACTATAAGCCTTGCAAGCAATGCAACTAATGAGTTAGTTGCGGGATGATGCATTACAGAACGAGTAAAGAGACTTATCGGTAATGAGATTGAGCTAGGTATTGAGATACCGACGATCGAATCTCGGGCAAGTAACATACCAATGACAAAGGGAACAACGTATGTTGTTATGCGGTTTGACCGATAAAGATCTTCGTAGAATATGTAGGAGCCAATATGAACATCCAGGTTCCGCTATTGGTTATTGACCGGAGACATGTCTCGGTCATGTCTACATAGTTATCGAACCCGTAGGGTCCGCATGCTTAACGTTCGATGATGATCGGTATTATGAGTTCATGTGATTTGATGTACAAAAGGTAGTATTTGGAGTCCCGGATATGATCATGGACATGACGAGGAGTCTCAAAATGGTCGAGACATAAAGATTGACATATTGGACGACTATATTCGGATACCAGAAGTGTTCCAGGTGATTTCGGACAAAACCGGAGTGC
>NC_041388.1:301373719-301438181 GCF_002162155.2 Triticum dicoccoides | reverse complement strand
TGGAGAGAGAGAGGGCCGGCCAGGGCAGGCCGCGCGCCCCCACCCCCTCTGGTCCGAATTGGACTAGGGAAGGGGGATGGCCCCCCCTTTCCTTCTCCCTCTCCTCCTTCCTTTCCCCCCTCCTAGTAGGAGTAGGAAAGGGGAGTCCTACTCCTACTAGGAGGAGGACTCCTCCTCCTGGCGCGCCCTGCAAGGGCCGGACGGCCTCCCCCCTTGCTCCTTTATATACGGGGGCAGTGTTGCAAATATGCCCTAGAGGCAATAATAAAATGATTATTATTATATTTCCTTGTTCATGATAATTGTCTATTATTCATGCTATAATTGTGTTATCCGAAAATAATAATACATGTGTGAATACATAGACCACAACATGTCCCTAGTGAGCCTCTAGTTAACTAGCTCATTGATCAATAGATAGTCATGGTTTCCTGACTATGGACATTGGATGCCATTGATAACGGGATCACATCATTAGGAGAATGCTGTGATGGACAAGACCCAATCCTAAGCATAGCACAAGATCGTGTAGTTCATTTGCTAGAGCTTTTCCAATGTCAAGTATCATTTCCTTAGACCATGAGATCGTGTAACTCCCGGATGCCATAGGAGTGCTTTGGGTGTACCAAACGTCACAACGTAACTGGGTGACTATAAAGGTATACTACAGGTATCCCCGAAAGTATCTGTTGGGTTGACACGGATCGAGACTGGGATTTGTCACTCCGTATGACGGACAGGTATCTCTGGGCCCACTCGGTAATGCATCATCATAATGAGATCAATGTGACTAAGTGTTTGGTCACGGGATCATGCATTACGGTACGAGTAAAGTGACTTGCCGGTAACAAGATTGAACGAGGTATTGGGATACCGACGATCGAATCTCGGGCAAGTAACGTACCGATTGATAAAGGGAATTGAATACGAGATTGATTGAATCCTCGACATCGTGGTTCATACGATGAGATCATCGTGGAACATGTGGGAGCCAACATGGGTATCCAGATCCCGCTGTTGGTTATTGACCGGAGAGTCGTCTCGATCATGTCTGCGTGTCTCCCGAACCCGTAGGGTCTACACACTTAAGGTTTGGTGACACTGGGGTTGTAGAGATATTAGTATGCAGTAACCCGAAAGTTGTTCGGAGTCCCGGATGAGATCCCGGACGTCACGAGGAGTTCTGGAATGGTCCGGAGGTGAAGATTTATATATAGGAAGTCCAGTTTCGGCCATCGGGAAAGTTTCGGGGGTAATCGGTATTGTACCGGGACCACCGGAAGGGTCCCGGGGGTCCACCGGGTGGTGCCACCTATCCCGGAGGGCCCCATGGGCTGAAGTGGGAGGGGAACCAGCCCCTGGTGGGCTGGTGCGCCCCTCATGGGCCTCCCCCTGCGCCTAGGGTTGGAAACCCTAGGGGTGGGGGGCGCCCCACTTGGCTTGGGGGGCAAGTTCCCCTTGGCCGCCGCCCCCCTTGGAGATCCTATCTCCTAGGGCCGGCGCCCCCCTAGGGGCCCTATATATAGTGGGGGGGAGGGAGGGCAGCCACACCCAAGTCCTTGGCCCCTCCCTCTCCCCTCGTAACACCTCTCTCTCTCTCTCTCTCTCTCTCTCTCTCTCTCTCTCTCTCTCTCGTTGGAGCTTGGCGAAGCCCTGCCGAGATCACCGCTGCTTCCACCACCACGCCGTCGTGCTGCTGGATCTCCATCAACCTCTCCTTCCCTTGATGGATCAAGAAGGAGGAGACGTCTTCCCAACCGTACGTGCGTTGAACGCGGAGGTGCCGTCCGTTCGGCGCTAGGTCATCGATGATTTGGATCATGACGAGTACGACTCCATCAACCCCGTTCTCTTGAACGCTTCCACTCGCGATCTACAAGGGTATGTAGATGCACTCCCCTCTCCCTCGTTGCTAGATGACTCCATAGATTGATCTTGGTGATGCGTAGAATTTTTTTAAAATTCTTCTACGTTCCCCAACAGTGGCATCATGAGCCAGGTCTATGCGTAGTTTCTATGCACGAGTAGAACACAAGTTGTTGTGGGCGTTTATTTTGTCAATTTACTTGCCGTTACTAGTCTTATCTTGATTCGGTGGCATCGTGGGATGAAGCGGCCCGGACCGACCTTACACGTACGCTTACGTGAGACTGGTTCCACCGACTGACATGCACTAGTTGCATAAGGTGGCTAGCGGGTGTCTGTCTCTCCCACTTTAGTCGGATCGGATTCGATGAAAAGGGTCCTTATGAAGGGTAAATAGAAATTGGCATATCACGTTGTGGTTTGGGCGTAGGTGAGAAACGTTCTTGCTAGAAACCTATAGCAGCCACGTAAAAACTTGCAACAACAATTAGATGACGTCAAACTTGTTTTTGCAGCATGTGCCATGTGATGTGATATGCCCAAAAGGATGTGATGAATGATATATGTGATGTATGATATTGATCATGTTCTTGTAATAGGAATCACGACTTGCATGTCGATGAGTATGACAACCGGCAGGAGCCATAGGAGTTGTCTTAATTTATTTATGACCTGCGTGTCAACATAAACGTCATGTAATTACTTTACTTTATTGCTAAACCGTTAGCCATAGTAGTAGAAGTAATAGATGACGAGACAACTTCATGAAGACACGATGGTGGAGATCATGATGATGGAGATCATGGTGTCAAGACGGTGATGATGATGATCATGGTGCCCCAAAGATGGAGATCAAAAGGAGCAGATGATATTGGCCATATCATGTCACTATTTGATTGCATGTGATGTTTATCATGTTTTTTGCTTCTTATTTTCTTAGAACGACGGTAGTAAATAAGATGAACCCTCACAATAATTTCAATAAAGTGTTCCCCCTAACTGTGCGCCGTTGCGAAAGTTCGTTGTCTCGAAGCACCACGTGATGATCGGGTGTGATAGATTCTAACGTTCACATACAATGGGTGTAAGCCAGATTTACACATGCAAAACACTTAGGTTGACTTGAAGAGCCTAGCACGTACAGACATGGCCTCGGAACACAAGAGACCGAAAGGTCGAACATGAGTCGTATGGAAGATACGATCAACATGGGGATGTTCACCGATGATGACTAGTCCATCTCACGTGATGATCGGACACGGCCTAGTTGACTCAGATCATGTATCACTTAGATGACTAGAGGGATGTCTGTCTGAGTGGGAGTTCATTAAATAATTTGATTATATGAACTTAATTATCATGAACTTAGTCTAAAAAACCTTTGCAAAATGTCTTGTAGATCAAATGTCCAACGCTCATGTCAACCTCAACTTCAACGCGTTCCTAGAGAAAACCAAGCTGAAAGATGATGGCAGCAACTATACGGAGTGGGTCCGAAACCTGAGGATCATCCTCATAGCTGCCAGGAAAGCATAGGTCCTAGAAGCACCGCTAGGTGATGCACCCATCCCAGAGAACCAAGATGTTATGAACGCTTCGCAGTCACATGCTGATGATTACTCCCTCGTTCAGTGTGGCATGCTTTACAGCTTAGAACTGGGGATCCAAAAGCGTGTTGAGCGACACGGAGCATATGAGATGTTCGAAGAGCTGAAAATGGTTTTCCAAGCTCATGCCTGGGTCGAGAGATATGAAGTCTCCGAAAAGTTCTACAGTTGTAAGATGGAGGAAAATAGTTCTGTCAGTGAGCACATACTCAAAATGTCTGGGTTGCACAATCGCTTGTCCCAGCTGGACATTAACCTCCAGGACGAGGCGGTCATTGACAGAATCCTTCAGTCGCTCCCACCTAGCTACAAGAGCTTTGTGATGAACTACAATATGCAGGGGATGGTGAAAACTATTCCTGAAGTATTTTCAATGCTGAAATCAGCGGAGGTGGAAATCAAAAAGGAACATCAAGTGTTGATGGTCAATAAAACCACTAGTTTCAAGAAAGGCAAGGGTAAGAAGAACTTCAAGAAGGACGGCAAGGGAGTTGCCGCGCCCGGTAAACCAGTTGCCGGGAAGAAGTCAAAGAATGGACCCAAACCTGAGACTGAGTGCTTTTATTGCAAGGGAAAGGGACACTGGAAGCGGAACTGCCCCAAATACATAGCGGACAAGAAGGCCGGCAACACTAAAGGTATATGTGATATACATGTAATTGATGTGTACCTTACCAGTACTCGTAGTAGCTCCTGGGTATTTGATACCGGTGCGGTTGCTCATATTTGTAACTCAAAACAGGAGCTGCGTAATAAGCAGAGACTGGCGAAGGACGAGGTGACGATGTGCGTCGGGAATGGTTCCAAGGTCGATGTGATCGCCGTCGGCACGCTACCTCTACATTTACCTACGGGATTAGTTTTAAACCTCAATAATTGTTATTTAGTGCCAGCTTTGAGCATGAACATTGTATCTGGATCTAGTTTAATACGAGATGGCTACTCATTTAAATCCGAGAATAATGGTTGTTCTATTTATATGAGAGATATGTTTTATGGTCATGCTCCGCTGGTCAATGGTTTATTCTTAATGAATCTCGAACGTGATGTTACACATATTCATAGTGTGAATACCAAAAGATGTAAGATTGATAATGATAGTCCCACATATCTGTGGCACTGCCGCCTTGGTCACATCGGTGTCAAACGCATGAAGAAGCTCCATACAGATGGACTTTTGGAGTCTCTTGATTTCGAATCACTTGACACGTGCGAACCATGCCTCATGGGTAAAATGACCAAGACTCCGTTCTCCGGAACAATGGAGCGAGCAACTAACTTGTTGGAAATTATACATACTGATGTGTGCGGTCCAATGAGCGTTGAGGCTCGCGGTGGCTATCGTTATGTTCTCACTCTCACTGATGACTTAAGTAGATATGGGTATGTCTATTTGATGAAACACAAGTCTGAGACCTTTGAAAAGTGGAATTTCAGAATGAGGTAGAGAATCAACATGTCCGAAAGATAAAATTCTTACGATCAGATCGTGCGGGAGAATATTTAAGTCACGAATTTGGTATGCACTTAAGGAAATATGGGATCGTTTCACAACTCACGCCGCCTGGAACACCTCAGTGGAACGGTGTGTCCGAACGTCGTAATCGCACTCTATTGGATATGGTGCGATCTATGATGTCACTCACTGATTTACCGCTATCATTTTGGGGATATGCTCTAGAGACAGCTACATTCACTTTAAATAGGGCACCGTTTAAATCCATTGAGACGACACCGTATGAATTATGGTTTGGGAAGAAACCTAAGTTGTCGTTTCTTAAAGTTTGGGGATGCGATGCTTATGTCAAGAAACTTCAACCTGAAAAGCTCGAACCCATGTCAGAAAAATGCGTCTTCATAGGATACCCTAAGGAAACCATTGGGTATACCTTCTACCTCAGATCCGAAGGCAAGATCTTTGTTGCCAAGAACGGGTCCTTTCTGGAGAAAGAGTTTCTCTCGAGAGAAGTAAGTGGGAGGAAAGTAGAACTCGATGAAGTACTACCTCTTGAACCAGAAAGTAGCGCAGCTCAGGAAGATGTTCCTGTGGTGCCTGCACCGACTAGAGAGGAAGTTAATGATGATGATCAAGGTACTTCGGATCAAGTTGCTACTGAACTTCGAAGGTCCACAAGGACACGTTCCACACCAGAATGGTATGGCAACCCTGTCCTGGAAATCATGTTGTTAGACAACGGTGAACCTTCAAACTATGAAGAAGCAATGGCGGGCCCAGATTCCAACAAATGGCTTGAAGCCATGCAATCCAAGATAGGATCCATGTATGAAAACAAAGTATGGACTTTGATAGACTTGCCCGATGATCGGCGAGCGATAGAGAATAAATGGATCTTTAAGAAGAAGACGGACACGGATGGCAATGTTACCATCTATAAGGCTCGACTTGTCGCTAAGGGTTATCGACAAGTTCAAGGGGTTGACTACGATGAGACCTTCTCACCCGTAGCGAAACTGAAGTCCGTCCAGATCATGTTAGCAATTGCTGCATACTATGATTATGAGATATGGCAAATGGACGTCAAAACGGCATTCCTTAACGGCTTTCTTAAGGAAGAATTGTATATGATGCAGCCGGAAGGTTTTGTCGATCCTAAGAATGCTAACAAGGTATGCAAGCTCCAGCACTCCATCTATGGGCTAGTGCAAGCATCTCGGAGTTGGAACATTCGCTTTAATGAAATGATCAAAGCGTTTGGGTTTATGCAGACTTATGGAGAAGCTTGCGTTTACAAGAAAGTGAGTGGGAGCTCTATAGAATTTCTCATATTATATGTGGATGACATACTTTTGATGGGAAATGATATAGAACTTTTGGACAGTATTAAGGCCTACTTGAATAAGTGTTTTTCAATGAAGGACCTTGGAGAAGCTGCTTACATATTAGGCATCAAGATCTATAGAGATAGATCGAGACGCCTCATAGGTCTTTCACAAAGCACATACCTTGATAAGATATTGAAGAAGTTCAATATGGATCAGTCCAAGAAGGGGTTCTTGCCTGTGTTGCAAGGTGTGAAATTGAGCTTAGCTCAATGTCCGACCACGGCAGAAGATAGAGAAAAGATGAGTGTCATCCCCTATGCCTCAGCCATAGGGTCTATCATGTATGCCATGCTATGTACCAGACCTGATGTAAACCTTGCCGTAAGTTTGGTAGGAAGGTACCAAAGTAATCCTGGCATGGAACACTGAACAGCGGTCAAGAACATCTTGAAGTACCTCAAAAGGACTAAGGATATGTTTCTCGTATATGGAGGTGACTAGGAGCTCGTCGTAAAGGGTTACGTCGACGCTAGCTTCAACACAGATCTGGATGACTCTAAGTCACAAACCAGATACGTGTATATTTTGAATGGTGGGGAAGTAAGCTGGTGCAGTTGCAATCAAAGCATCGTGGCGGGATCTACATGTGAAGCGGAGTACATGGCAGCCTCGAAGGCAGCGCATGAAGCAATCTGGATGAATGAGTTCATCACCGACCTAGGAGTCATACCCAATGCGTCGGGGCCGGTCACTCTCTTCTATGACAACACTGGAGCTATTGCCCTTGCCAAGGAGCCCAGGTTTCACAAGAAGACCAGGCACATCAAGCGTCGCTTCAACTCCATTCGTGAAAATGTTCAAGATGGAGACATAGATATTTGCAAAGTGCATACGGATCTGAATGTCGTAGATCCGTTGACTAAACCTCTTCCGCGAGCAAAACATGATCAACACCAGAACTCTATGGGTGTTCGATTCATCATAGTGTAACTAGATTATTGACTCTAGTGCAAGTGGGAGACTGTTGGAAATATGCCCTAGAGGCAATAATAAAATGATTATTATTATATTTCCTTGTTCATGATAATTGTCTATTACTCATGCTATAATTGTGTTATCCGGAAATCATAATACATGTGTGAATACATAGACCACAACATGTCCCCATGGGCCTCCCCCTGCGCCTAGGGTTGGAAACCCTAGGGGTGGGGGGCGCCTCACTTGGCTTGGGGGGCAAGTTCCCCTTGGTCGTCGCCCCCCTTGGAGATCCCATCTCCTAGGGCTGGCGCCCCCCTAGGGGCCCTATATAGTGGGGGGAGGGAGGGCAGCCGCACCCAAGTCCCTGGCCCCTCCCTCTCCCCTCGTAACACCTCTCTCTCTCTCATTGGAGCTTGGCGAAGCCCTGCCGAGATCACCGCTGCTTCCACCACCACGCCGTCATGCTGCTGGATCTCCAGCAACCTCTCCTTCCCTTGCTGGATCAAGAAGGAGGAGATGTCTTCCCAACCGTACGTGTGTTGAACGCGGAGGTGTCGTCCGTTCGGCGCTAGGTCATCGATGATTTGGATCACGACGAGTACGACTCCATCAACCCCGTTCTCTTGAACGCTTTCGCTCGCGATCTACAAGGGTATGTAGATGCACTCCCCTCTCCCTCGTTCCTAGATGACTCCATAGATTGATCTTGGTGATGCGTAGAAATTTTTTAAAATTCTGCTACGTTCCCCAACAGGCAGGGGGGCACCCTAGGACACACAAGTTGATTTTTCTAAGCCGTGTGTGGTGCCCCCCTCCACCATAATCCACCTCGATCATATCATAGCGGTGCTTAGGTGAAGCCCTGCATCGGTAGCAACATCATCACCGTCATCACGCTGTCGTGCTGACGGAACTCTCTCGTGAAGCTCTGCTGGATCGGAGTTCGTGGGACGTCATCGAGCTGAACGTGTGCTGAACTCGGAGGTGCCGTACGTTCGGTACTTGGATCGGTCGGATCGTGATGACGTACGACTACATCAACCGCGTTCTCATAATGCTTCCTCTTACGGTCTACGAGGGTACGTGGACGATACTCTTCCCTCTCGTTGCTATGCGTCACCATGATCTTGCGTGTGCGTAGGAATTTTGTTGAAATTATTACATTCCCCAACAATCTTACCATCACTTCATAATTAAATTACATTTGAAATTCAAATATTTACATTCTATTGATTCACTACATAAAATTTGGCATAAGAAAATAAAAATATAGGTTATAAGACAAGAAAATTTACAGTTTATATACATTTTACACTATGTTTTTACGTTTGTAATTTTACATAACATAAAATATTTTTTTCGGCGATTATATATTTTCTTACGGTCTCTTTTTACGTCAAAAATAAGAAAAATTTACAGAACGTAAAATTATGGTGCATTGACGGTAAAATAGAGCGGGGTGCAGAATAACTATTCTCACCCAGGGTGACGAATAGTCAATCCCTATATATATATATATATATATATATATATATATATATATATATATATATATATATATATATATATATATATATAGTGACACTATTCTAATCCCGGGATCAGAATAACTATTTGGATCACGGGGCCCAATATAGGTAGCGATGGGATGTTTCCTGATATCCTCCTGAACCTGCGAAGAGAAAAAAGGCCACGCCCACATCCACTCGTCCACCACCTCCTCCCCGATCCCCAACCTGCCCTTCCCCAATCCAGCGCCATGGAGTGCTCGCTCCTCTCCACAACTACTGGTGGCCCCTGGTGCCGGCGCACCTCCCGTCACCGGCCACCCCGGCCCCGTCGCCGCCGCCGCCCACCCCGACAGGCCTTCCGTCGCCGGCCGCTCAGCTCCATCGCCACCTTGACCCCAGCGCACCTCTCGCCACCGGCCGCTCGGCCCCATCGCCGGCCCCGACCCCAACACGCCTCCCACAGCCGGCTGCTCGGCCCCATCGCCGCCCCGACCCCGGCGCGCCTCCCACAGCCGGCCGGTTAGTCCCATCGCTGCCCCCGACCCCAGTGCGGCTCCCTCCGCCGGCTGCTCAGTCCAGGCACGCCTTCCGCCACCGACCCATCCGGCCCGATGCACCCCAAAGCCGATGGACCTCCACCGGCCACCACAACCGACGACCGTCGTCGCGCCCGCAGCAGTTGCCCCAGCTACCGGACATACTCACCCCGCAACCCCCGCCATCCTCCGCTCCAAGCGTCGGCCGCTGCCTGCCTCCCGCCCGACACTGCTTCCTGAACTTCCTACTGCATACCAGTTTCCTTCATCGAGACTCCTCGTGTCGATGGTGAGCATCCTTCTCCCATGCCTATACCGACTGAAAATATGGTCCAAAAATAGAAAATCACCATTTTGGGAGAAATTGCTTGCTACCTTAAACTGCTTCGTTCAATTATCCTCTCAACTTTTAATTACTTATGGTGCTTTCGGCCGTAATTAGTCATTTTTTTGATTCGATGTATTTTCCAGTAGGAAACAGATTTACTTTTTACATTTAAATGTTTACATGCTCATTCATATGCTCAAATATGCCACTGCCTTGGAGTATTTCTTATTAAACCCATATTGATTCAGTTCAGAAATCTCTTATATCATGCTACACTAAAGCATTTTTGTCTTGAAAAGTATGCCTCCAACTGCTTTTGTTTATATGCCACAAAAGGAAATTAGTACGGCTGCACACGGTTGACTATTCTTGACCATTTTCTATAGTAATTAGCATTGCTGCAGTTCACCGTGTTGATTTCAGCAGGCCAAATTGATTAATGCTAGTGCAACTCATCTTCCAGTGTCATGGCTAGTTGTCGTGCATGTGCACACATCCTGAAAACATCTTACTTTCTGGTTGATATGACGCCACTACCTAATCAGTTGATTATTAGGTGTATCATCATTTCTGGAAAAAAAGCAGCAGATGGACAGGCTCGATGTGTGTGTTCAGCCGTCATCACACACACTCAAACGTCGACAGCATGTACAACACCATCGGTGAGCTGAAGCACATCGTAGCCGTGGATATTTACCAAGGCAAGGTGATTGGGAGCTCTCTGCTTCCAAACCAATACCATTCGCTTGTACCATGTGATCACCTTCTTGTTATGTTTCAGTTTTGCAAATATCTTGGAGACTTTGTGTTGTTGTGGATATATCGAGCACCTTCTTGTTATGCTTTAGTTATTATTTTCACACATAATTTTGATTCTAGATTAGTACAAATGGCACATTCTCTTCTTTTGAAATAATGTTTGTGCACACATGAACTAAATCATAGAACATGTATACATTATTTTAAAAATCATGTATGTTTATGGCATTTCAAACATGTTGTGGCTGGAGCCTTCCGTATTTGGTTTAGTAGTAGTAGCCCCCTACTATTTGGTGCTTTTTTCTCTCATTTATGATCAAAAGTTTGTGTCTCCAGGATCCTCCATGCCGCTCTGCTGCTCGCTACCCACATGAACAGCGGGAGAAAGAAGTTCACCACATGGCAGGGGAGAAGGTCACACATGAGGTGCAAGGGACAGGTGTGCCGCCATTCGAAAAGATGGTTTGAGTTCAGGAAGATGGTCGCCCTTCGTGAGAATCAGTGTTGCTGCGATGCAGTGTTGCTTCTTGTGAGGCCACTTCCAGCCAATGTCCTCCTTTGTCGGGGCATCCTACTCTTCCTCGATGTTAAACTTCTCTGTTCATCCCGCAAAAAAAATCTCTCTTCTATAGTTATTATGCATCTACTACAAAAAATGGATTGGCCGTAGAAGTTCAGAAATAGTTGTAAAGGAACAACTATAGCTCTCTATGCACATGTTGTGTTTGGAGAGGCATGGTTTTCATTTTGATTTTGAGCTGGATATACGAGGTGTATGATGAAGGTCAAACAGTGGAATGAAGTCAATTTGTACATGTGAAATTCAATGAGGCATAAGAAGGGAATCTGACCGTTAGTTTATTTGGTCCCCATTTGTACATCATGTTGTCTACTTTCTTGTTTTGTACTTTTTCCTGAAGTTTAACAGTATGAGTTGATACAAAAAAATTGTGTTTTTAGTATGTTGGTTTCGATTAATAAAACTACAAAATATAGGGAGGCCCCGAGATTTTACCGTTATTAAAATACTCAAATGTCCCTTAGTATTGAAGAATCAACCATGAAGTTCAAATTGAAAAAAAAGATTACGAAATAAAACCAGGAAGTCCATATTAAAAAGATGGAGAAGTTCGATGATTATAGAAAACTCAGATTTTCCTCGTTATTAAAGAATGGAAACAAGAAGTTCAAAAATAAAATAACAAGAAGTTCAACTTTTAAAAATAGAGCGCTTCAAAATTTCATAAAAAAATATTAAGAATAAAACCAGGAAGTCCAAATTAAAAAGATGGAGAAGTTCGATGATTATAGAAAACTCAGATTTTCCTCGTTATTAAACAATGGAAACAAGAAGTTCAAAAATTAAATAACAAGAAGTTCAACTTTTAAAAATAGAGCGCTTCAAAATTTCATAAAAAAGATTAAGAAATAAAACCAGGAAGTCCAAACTAAAAAGATGGAGAAGTTCGATGATTATAGAAAACTCAGATTTTCCTCGTTATTAAAGAATGGAAACAAAAAGTTCAACTTTTAAAAATAGAGCGCTTCAAAATTTCATAAAAAAGATTAAGAAATAAAACGAGGAAGTCCATATTAAAAAGATGCAGAAGTTAGATGATTATAGAAAACTCAAATTTCCCTCGTTATGAAACAATGGAACAAGAAGTTCAAAAATAAAATAACAAGAAGTTCAACTTTAAAAAATGGAGCGCTTCAAAATTCACAAAAAAAGGACTAAGAAATTCAGATTCATATTTATAAAAAACTTAGATATTTTCACGTAACCGAGAGAAGTTTAGGTTGATAAACTACCAGAAGTTCACATTCTACACGGTATGCATTTTGTATTAAAAAGGAATAAAAATGCAAAGGCTAAATTTGTTGTCGTTATAAGTTCAAGTACTCCGAGAAAGTTAAAAAAATTATTGTGAGAGAGGTTTGTACAACAAGAATATCATTTGTGTAACACTGACGAATGGATAAGAAAATTACAAAAGAAAATACGTCACAGAAGTCCAACGTGAAAACAGTATGAAGTTCAACTACTACGCTGAATGAATTTTAGATGAAAAACTTTTAAAATCACCACGAGTATGAAAAAACAATCAACACGGGAAAGTTATGTGCTTACAGCAGCTTTCCACTGGTATATCACTTGCTCAATTCCGGTGAGTGGATGGAGTTACGAACAGTGGATGGAGACCTACGAGCAAAAAATCACTTGAAAAACAGAGTGAAGTTCACGTACACGCGCCGAGAAGTTCAGGTTCTTCACGCGGTGCATTTTTGAAGAATTTGTTTCGCGATAAAGGCAGAACGCATGCTCCCGCCGTTTTCGAAATTACTTGAAAACGGCTAGGAATCAGAGAAAACCATCAACATGAAAAAGTTTCGCATTTTCCGTAGCTTTTCAGCGGTATATTATTTGCCCCATTCCGATAAAGTTTGCAGAAATTACGGCGAAAATATGTTTTTCGCCATTTTCGTAACTGACTTAAAACCGTAAAGAATTGGGAGAAACAATACATACCAAAAAAGTTTCGCATTTGTTCAAGCTTTCCAACGCCATATCATTTGCTGCATTCGGACAAACAGTTAAAAAATTAGCTCAAAAATACGAACTCGGTAGGACTTGGACCATTTTCTAAATTACTCTTAAACCATTCAAAATTAGAAAAAAAACTTTGAAGATGAAAAAGTAGCGCATTTTCATAAGCTTTCCAACGCCGTATCATATGCCTCCATTGGATTAGCCGTTTAGAAATGACATCAAAAAAATGAACTCAGCTGTTCGGTTTACGAAATTTTACGCTTTTCTAATTACTCTTTAACCATAGGGAATTAGAGAAAACTTTCAACATGTGGAAGGAGCGGTTTTGCAGCAGCTTTCCAACGCCATATTATATGCCTCATTCCGATAAACGGTTTAGAAATGCGATCAAAAATACGATTCACGTTTTTTATGTGAAGAAAAAACGGTTTTCAAAACTGCTCTTAAACCACTTATATTTTGCCAAAAATTTAAGTTGGGTTATGATATTGGTGTCCATAGCTTTCCAACGGTATATCGCAAGCCCCATTTGGGCAATGTTGGCGGAAGTTCAACCTAGTTCACACGGAAGTTCAACGTACTACTAGCGGGGCAGGTCAGGTTGTGATCAGAATATTATTCTGATCCCGTGATAAGAATAGTGTTTATATATATATATATATATATATATATATATATATATATATATATATATATATATCATAAAAAGACCAAATCAACATTGCGAAGATAAACCTTGAAGTCAAATTGTAACGCCCCGAGACCGATGTGCCAGGTGTCGTCCAGTTATTCGCTGTTGTTGCGTTGTCATTGCTTGCGTGTCATGCATTGCATATCATGTCATCATGTGCATTTCATTTGCATACATGTTCGTCTCATGCATCCGAGCATTTTTCCCGTTGTCCGTTTTGCATTCCGGCGCTTCGTTCTCCTCAAGTGGTCATTTCTACCTTTCTTTCGTGTGTGGGGATTAAACATTTCCGGATTGGACTGAGACTTGCCAAGCGGCCTTGTTTTACTACCGGTAGACTGCTTGTCAAGTTTCGTATCATTTGGACTTCGTTTGATACTCCAACGGTTAACCAAGGGACCGAAAAGGCCTCGTGTGTGTTGCAGCCCAACACCCCTCCAATTTGGCCCAAAACCCACCTAAACCCTCTCCATCATCTAGAGCGTTCGGTCACGATCGCGTGGCCGAAAACCGCACCTCATTTGGACTCTCCTAGCTCCCTCTACCTATATAAACACCTCCCCCTCCCGAAATTTGCGAATGAAACCCTAACTTCATCCTCTCCGCGCCGCCGGACACTTCTCCCCCGCAGCCCGGACATGTCCGCCGCCGCTTTCGTCCAATCCAAAGCCGACACGCGTCGCTGTGCCCACTTCCCCGCCGCGCGGGCCCACCAAGCCCGGATCCGGCCCGCGCCGGGCCGAACCGGCCCTGCTCCGCAGCCGCGCAGCCCGTTCGCTGCCTCCACCATCGCGTCGCGCTGCCGCCATGGAACTCCGACGAGGCTTCGCCGGATCCCCGCCCGAAGTCTTCTCTGCCACCTAGTCGTGCCTCACGATGCACCATTGCCGCCGCGGTGAGCTCGCGCCGGCCCCGCCTTCTGCTCCTCCCTCCCTGGTCTCTCTCACGGCCTCTCTCTCCCGCAGGTGCTCGCCGGCGACGAGGCGTCAAGCTTGTCGTCTCGAGCTGCTCCCGCCTTTTCTGCACCGGATCCGGTGAGCCACCGCCCGGATCTATCCATCCCCGGCGCTCCCCGTCGCTCTTCGGCCGTCGTCGTGCCCTCCGCCCTCGCCGGGATCCCGGTGCGCCGTCGCTGCCATGGATCGGGAACCAGATCCCCGCTCGAAGCGTTGACCCTCCGCGTGGGCCCGCAGCCGAGGCCCAGCTCCGGCCGGCCCGGTCCACCTTCTCCGGCCCAACTCCCTCCTCCACAGATGGGCTCGGCCCAGTGGTGATCAGCCCGACTAAATCCCGCCCGTGCGACTCATAACTATTTGACGCTCATTGAAATTCTACCAAGTCCCCGAAACCCTAATCCATGTGCCTATCTTCATCATGCTATAACTTCGCATCCGTAGCTCCGATTCATGCATATAGCATATCAAAAGGTTCATCTCAGAGAGTACATCACTTCATCCCATTGCATCATTTTCATTTGAGCTCATCTTGATGCCTGAAATGTTGTTAGAAGAGGGCTACTTGAGATAATTGTCAGATCTGTTACTCCATTTAGCTTTTTGTCATTTTTGCCATGATTAATGTGTGCATGTTATGCCCTGATGCTCTACATGTGTTTTGTTAAGGGTTTTGTCATCTTTCCAGAGGTGCAACCCATGTATTTTTGTGATGTGTGTGGTGACTTGTGCAAGCTGGCAAAGTGGTGCACTTGCTAATTCTGTTTTTAGGGACTTAGCAATTCCACTAAGTCCTTGAGCTGTTTATCTCATGTTGTCATATGTTCATATTGTTTCCTAGTGATCCATGCCTCTTTTGAGGATGATCAGTAAGGATGTTTTGTTATTATTGTAGTACTCTATCCATCCATGCCTTTGTTTGCAATTATGGAGTACCCTAGCTTGAGTCAATCGAGCTCTACTTTTGCTACTTTGTGAATCTGGGCAGATTGTCAACTTGTTTGCAATTTTGCCGATGATGTTGTAGTTGATCCGTGCATGCTATGCTATTGTTCTTGCCATGTCTAGCTTGCATTTTGTGCCTTCTTGATGGATGTGTGCTTGTCTTGCCATGACTTGCACCGTAGTGAGTGCATCAAGCTCGTAAACATGCCTACTTGAGTTATATTTCAGCATGTGTCAGTTTTCACTAAGTCTGTGATCTGGTTATGTTTTTGCTATGTTCACATGCTTGCAATTGTATTTTCTGATCCGTTTTGGCTCAAGATCACTAAGGGACTTTTGTTAAGCTCTTTGAGTAGCTCCATGCTATGCTTTACTTTGCCATGTTCAGGTCCTTTAGCATGTAGTTTTGTTGCTCCGAAGAGTGCTACTTGATCTGAAATTCCACACAAGTGTTAATTTCACTAAGTCTGAAATCTGTTTACCATATGCATTTTTGCCATGCTTGTTTGAACCTCTTAATTGATGAATTGGCCGTAGCTCAGTGCTAGACTTTTGTTAAGCATCTTGTGTGCATCCCTGCCATGTATTTTGTTGTCATGTTTGGGTGCTGTAGCATGTTCTTTTCGTTGCATTTAGATGCCTACTTGCTGTAAATCGCAGACCGGTGTCATTTTTGAATCGCTTGCCATTTCAAAACCGTAACTCCGATTCCGGCGTTCTTTATATCATTTTCAAGCGATTTCATCTCATCTTTCCAGTGGCACACTTGATTTTCCAAGTTGAGGCCAGGTTCTTGCATTTCCTGTCATATCTTGCATTTTGCATCCCGCATAGCATATCATCATTGCATCATATTGCTTGATCCTTGCACGTGGTTGATTGTATACTTGTTGCTTGTTTGTCTTGTTTGGGTAGAGCCGGGAGACAAGTTCGCTAACGAGGAGCCCGTTGAGTTTGCTTTCGAGGATCCAGTCAACTCTGACAACTGTGCAGGCAAGATGATCATACCCTTGAAATCACTACTATCTTTGCTATGCTAGTTTGCTCGCTCTTTTGCTATGCCAATGCTACGATGCCTACCACTTGATTTCAAGCCTCCCAAATTGCCATGTCAAGCCTCTAACCACCTTGTCCTAGCAAACCGTTGATTGGCTATGTTACCGCTTTGCTCAGCCCTCTTATAGCGTTGTTAGTTGCAGGTGAAGATTGAAGTTTTGTTCCTTGTTGGAACATGGAGATGTTGTTCCTGGTTGGAACATGTTTACTTGTTGGGATATCACAATATATCTTATTTAATTAATGCATCTATATACTTGGTAAAGGGTGGAAGGCTCGGCCTGATGCCTGGTGTTTTGTTCCACTCTTGCCGCCCTAGTTTCCGTCATATCGGTGTTATGTTCCCGGATTTTGCGTCCCTTACGCGGTTGGACTATAATGGGAACCCCTTGACAGTTCGCCTTGAGTAAAACTCTTCCAGCAATGCCCAACATTGGTTTTACCATTCGCCACCCAGCCTTTTTTCTTTTCCCTTGGGGGTCGCGCGCCCAAGGGCCATCATTATTTTACCCCCCCCCCCGGGCCAGTGCTCCTCTGAGTGTTGGTCCAACTTGTCACCCGCCGGTGCCCACCAGGGGCAACTCTGGGCTGGCCTACCGGAAGTTTGGACGATTCGGTGTGCCCTGAGAAAGATATATGTGCAGCTCCTATCGGGATTTGTCGGCACATTCGGGCGGTGTTGCTGGTTTAGTTTTACCCTGTCGAAATGTCTTGTTGTACCGGGATACCGAGTCTGATCGGAATGTCTCGGGAGAAGGTCTATTCCTTCGTTGACCGTGAGAGCTTGTGATGGGCTAAGTTGGGACACCCCTGCAGGGATTTGAACTTTCGAAAGCCGCGCCCGCGGTTGTGGGCAGATGGCAATTTGTTAATGTCCGGTTGTAGAGAACCTGAAGTTGACCTTAATTAAAATGAATCAACCGCATGTGTTACCGTGATGGTCTCTTTCCGGCTGAGTCCGGGAAGTGAACACGGTGTTGGAGTTATGCTTGACGTAGGTTGTTTTAGGATCACTTCTTGATCATACTTGTATCGACCGTGCGTTGCCTTCTCTTCTCGCTCTCATTTGCATATGTTAGCCACCATATATGCTAGTCGCTTGCTGCAGCTCCACCTCATACCTTTTACCTTACCCATAAGCTTAAATAGTCTTGATCGCGAGGGTGTGAGATTGCTGAGTCCCTGTGGCTCACAGATACTTCCAAAACCAGCTTGCAGGTGCCGATGAGTCCATGCAGATGACGCAACCAAGCTCAGGAGGAGCTCGATGAAGACCTTGTCCTTTGTGTTGTTTCGTTCTAGTTGATCAGTAGTGGAGCCCAGTTGGGGTCGATCGGGGACCTTTGTCGCATTTGGGGCTCTTCTTTTATTTTGGTTCCGTAGTCGGACCTTGATTGTATTTGGATGATGTAATGCTTTATTCATGTATTGTGTGAAGTGGCGATTGTAAGCCAACTATGTATCTTTTTCCTTATGTATTACATGGGTTGTGTGAAGATTACCTCACTTGCGACATTGCTTTCAATGCGGCTATGCCTCTAAGTCGTGCTTCGACACGTGGGAGATATAGCCGCATCGAGGGCGTTACACAAATCAATGTTGAAGACAAACCAAATGCGAAGATAAAACAATCATGACGCTAGATGAAAATTTTCAAGAAAGTTTGGTGGTGGCGTTACCCACCGTATAGGAAGTATTAGACCCAAACACGATGCACAATTATCGTGGCGCTCCGAAGTCAAATCCCGCGTTAATGTATTCACACTTAGAGGGTAAGTCTTCATTGGTTGAAGATATACGTTACTTCGTGTGTTGCACATCTAAGTCATCAATATGCATAAGCGTTAGGGTGTGTGTCCTTTCACAGGACATTTGGGGATTCTAAGATATTTAGCTCACACCGCAACCTGCAAAACCTTTTCTCATCCAAGGGCTTTGTGAAGATATCTGCCAATTGCTCTTCAGTGTTGACGTGAATGATGTCAATATCTTCCTTTATGACATGATCTCTGAGAAAGTGATGACGAATCTGAATGTGCTTTGTCTTCGAGTGCTGAACTGGTTTGTTGGCAATCTTGATGGCACTTTAATTGTCGCAATAAAGTGGCACATGCTTCAGGTGGATGCCATAGTCCTTGAGAGTTTGCTTCATCCATAGAAGCTGAGCGCAGCAAGATCTAACAACAATGTATTCTGATTCAGCAGCGGAGAGTGATACACAGTTCTGCTTCTTTGAAGACCAACAGACAAGAGATCGTCCAAGAAAATGACATGTTCCTGATGTGGACTTGTGATCAACCTTGTCACTAGCATAATCAACATCTGAGAATCCAAATAGATCAAACTCTGAGCCCTATGGATACCATAATCCTAGTGTTGGGGTGTAAGCCAAATATCAAAGAATTCGCTTCACGGCTAAGTGATGCAATTCCTTTGGTGCCGCTTGGAATCGGGCACACATGCAAACACTAAGCATTATATCTGGCCTAGATGCACATAAGTAGAGTAAAAAACCAATCATGGAGCGGTATACCTTTTGGTCGAACTCTTTACCATTGTCGTCGGGGCCCAGATGACTTGGTTGGCATCGGCGTCGTGTACCCTTTGTAGTATTGCATTCCAAACTTCTTCAGGCAATCTTTGAGGTATTTTTCTTG
The DNA here is from genome assembly GCF_002162155.2 of Triticum dicoccoides. Taxonomy (NCBI): domain Eukaryota; kingdom Viridiplantae; phylum Streptophyta; class Magnoliopsida; order Poales; family Poaceae; genus Triticum; species Triticum dicoccoides. The sequence goes on along the minus strand of NC_041388.1, from coordinate 301,418,959 downwards.
TGATATGAAGATGCCATTACTCTGCTGACGGATTTGAATACCAAGGAAGAATTTCAGCTCACCCATCATGGACATCTGATATTGCTCTTGCATCATATGCCCAAACTCATCACCGTATCTCTTGTTAGTGCAGCCGAAGATAATGTCATCTACATAGATTTGGCATACAAATAGTTCACCATCATTTGTCTTCGTGAATAGAGTGGGATCTAGTGAACTAGGTTTGAAGCCTTTGCTCTTCAGGAAGTCTTTGAGTGTGTCATACCAAGCTCGAGGTGCTTGTTTGAGGCCATACAGTGCCTTGTTGAGCATGTATACCATGTCGGGACACTTTGGGTCTTCAAAACAAGGTGGTTATGCAACATACACTTCTTCTTCAATTTTGCCATTTATAGAGGCACTCTTTACATCCATTTGGTACAGAAGAATGTTATTATGGTTGGCATAGGCTAGTAGTATGCGAATGGCTTCAAGCCTAGCCACAGGAGCAAATGTTTCATCAAAGTCAATCCCTTCAACTTGTGTGTAACCTTGAGCAACGAGACGAGCCTTGTTTTGGACAACTTGACCATGCTCATCTTGTTTGTTGCGATAGATCCATTTGGTGCCGATAATGTTGTGCTTGTGAGGATCTGGACACTTTACTAGCTCCCACATATTGTTCAGCTCGAACTGTTGAAGCTCTTCTTGCATAGCTTGAATCCATTCAGATTCCATGAAGGCTTCATTAACTTTCTTGGGTTCAGGTATAGAGACAAATGTGAAGTGCCCACAGAAATTTGCTAGCCGTGTTGCTCTTGAACGAGTGAGTGGACCAGGTGCATTGATGCTATCAATTATCTTCTCAATCTGTACTTCATTTGCAACACGAGGATGAACTAGACGAAGATTTCGCCCTTGTTGATCATTGTCTTCATCTTCAGCATTGGCTTTAGGCTGAGCAGTGCCTTTAGGCTGATTAGGTGCAGAGATGATGATTTCCTCTTTAGCCTGTGCCTCTGAAGGTATGATTTCTCAAGTTCCCATAAGCTTGATAGATTCACTTGGTGTAGCTTCATCTAGCACATTTGACACGTGCTCTCTTTGCGAGCCGTTAGTCTCATCGAACCACACATCCACAGTTTCAACCACTTTGTAGTGAAATGGGTTGAAGACTCTGTAGGAGCGCGGATCCTTTTCGTAGCCAAGCATAAAGCCTTCATGTGCTTTCGGTGCAAATTTTGAAGTGTGATGCGGATCCTTGATCCAGCACCTAGCACCAAATACTCTGAAATAGCTGACGTTTGGATTCTTACCAGTCAGGAGCTCATATGATGTCTTCTTTAGGAACTTGTGAAGATAAACACGATTGATGACATGACATGCAGTATCAATAGCTTCAGGCCAGAACTTCCTTGGAGTCTTGTGCTCATCGAGCATCGTCCGTGCCATCTCAATGAGGGTTCTATTCTTGCGCTCCACGATGCCATTCTGCTGAGGTGTGTATGGAGCCGAGAACTCATGTGTGATGCCCAATGTATCAAGATAAGTGTCGAGGCCGGTGTTCTTGAATTCAGTGTCATTGTCACTTCTGATGTGCTTGATCTTGATGCCATAATTGGTCATGGCACAATTGGCGAATCGTCTGAAGACATCCTGCACTTCAGTCTTGTACAGAATTATGTGCACCCATGTATATCTCGAGTAATCATCAACAATGAAGAAGCCATAGAGGAAAGCAGTGGTAGTGAGGGTAGAGTAGTGAGTAGGGCCGAATAAGTCCATGTGAAGCAGCTCGAAGGGACGTGTCATCGTCATGATTGTCAGATTCCATAAGCACAAGGCAACAATATTTTCCAAATATCACAATCATGTTCAGGTCACAAAGCATTGAGACAGACATTAAGTTGAAACCAAGGGATTCAACAAGCATCACTTTATCCATGCGCTGATCCTTTGAGATTCCAACTCTACCTAGGCCCAATACCTTGCTTTTACCAGTGTCAGCAAATGTGATTTGACTTTTGTCAGACGGTCATAGGTTTGAATCCATAAGAAGACTTCGATCACCAGTCATGTGGTTAGTGCATCCACTATCCATGATCCACTCAGAAGCCTTTTGTGTCGTACCCTATAGTGAAGTTTTGGGGATAGGCTTCACCAAGGGAAATGTAAAGCATAAACATTTGACGAACAAGCATATTATCAAAGTTCAGATCCTGGTTAGGGTAGATAGGATGTTTATCAAGAAATCCTGGGACGAAATATATAGTAAGACCATTCTGGAATTTTATCTTGCGTCCCACAAGATGTTTGAGGTCCCCGTCATAAGCATTAGAAGTCTTTGATTTCTGGCTAGAGACCTTTCCCTGCGAAAGAGAGTTAATTTTTCTTAACCACCCACATCTTCAGGGGTGGCTTAGAAACAATGAGTCTAAGTGCAGCATCTGAGAACTTTGGCTTTGGGGCCCTAGAAAATAGCCTTGCAGGAGGTGAATAATACTAATAAGAATAAGCAGAAAAGTTCTTGGTCTTATGAACATAGCGGTTTGACGAAACACGCTCATATTTATAAGTCTTAGTATGGTTTTCCTGCAAAACATTGGCGTTAGGGTGACTCAGGCGAGCCATCTGTCTGTATGAAGCCTTTGGACGATGTGAAGCCTTTGGTCTGGGGTTTGTCTTCTTCCCAGGTGGTGTCATGATGGCATTCATAGGAAGCTTCTCAAGACAACTTTTGGGCACCCAGATATTCTTCAAAGGTGGTCCATTCCTGCAGTTAGTAGCAATATACTTGGCAAACACTTCACCATTATGATTCTTAAACAGTTTATAGTTTGCATCAAAGGATTCATCAATGATAATCGGGTTGGCACAAGTGAAGCCAGATAAGGTAGATGGATCCACTAAAGGACCCTTTGCAGCAGCCCATGTGGTTTTGGGGTACTGCTCAGACTTCCAGTATAAACCATCAACGTTCGTTTTCCTCTCGAACCCAACACCCTCTTTCCTAGGGTTTCGGTTCAGAATCTATTTCTTGAGGACATCACATAGAGTCTGATGCCCTTTGAGGCTTTTGTACATCCCTGTTTCAAGCAATGTCTTCAACCTAGCATTATCATCAACAATAATAGTGGTATCCTCATAAGAGGGGCTAGTTGCCACATCAGCAGTTAAATATACAACAACAGTAGCAGCAGTAGAACATTTAGCAACAGAGACAACATTATCACGCTCAAGCCATTTTAAACATAGTGGCTCAGAGTCTTCTTGAGCGGTACTGATCTGTTGAGCGCGAAGTGACTCGTTCTCCTTTTGAAGATCTTCATGATACGCTCTCAGGTTCTCAAGTTCTTGCTTCCTTTGAAGATAATCATAGGAAAGCTTCTCATGAGTAGCTGAGGGTGTTTCATGATGACTTTCAAGTTCTTCATACTTAACATGAAGATTTTTAATGTCTTTAATTAAGGACTAAGTTCAAGTCATTTCCACGTCCAACATGTCATCGCTTTTGTCTAGCAACTTTTGAATGTGCTCCATAGCATTTTGTTGCCCCGTTGAAATTTTAGCAAGTGTTTTGTAGCTAGGTTTAGATTCACATTCAGAGTCATCTTCACTGGATGTTTGAAAGTAAGCATCGCGTGAGTTTACCTTGGCACCACGTGCCATGAAGGAGTAGGTAGGAGCAGAGTCATCCTCATTGAAAGGATCGATATGGTTGACTAGAGGGGGGGTGAATAGGCAACTAACAATTTTTAGTTTTTCTTTAACAATTTAAACTTTGCATCAAAGTAGGTTGTCTAGATATGCAACTAAGTGAGCAACCTATATGATGCAACAAGGATAGGAACACAAGCAAGCAAAAGATATGAAACAAATAAGCTTGCTCAAGTAAGGGCACGAGATAACCAAGAGTGGAGACGGTGGATACGAGGATGTGTTGCCGAAGTTCCTTCCCTTTGAGAGGAAGTACGTCTCCGTTGGAGCGGTGTGGAGGCACAATGCTCCCCAAGAAGCCACTAGGGCCACCGTATTCACCTCACACCCTCACACAATGCGAGATGCCATGATTCCACTATTGGTGCCCTTGAAGGCGGCGACCGAACCTTTACAAACAAGGTTGGGGCTCTCTCCACAACTTAATTGGAGGCTCCCAACAAAACCACGAAGCTTCACCACAATGGAATATGGCTCCGAGGTGACCTCAACCGTCTAGGGTGCTCAAACACCCAAGAGTAACAAAATCCACACAAGAAAGTATGGGGGAAGCAAATATCCTTTGGTGGAAGTGTAGATCTGGGTCTCCTCCTTCAATCCCTAGCAAATCAACAAGTTTGGGTGGCTAGAGAGAGAGATCGGGCAAGAAAGCTTGAGGTGCATTAATGGTGGAGTGAGAGGGGTCAAAGGTGAGTGTGGTAGGTGGGAGAAGCTCTCTTAAATACCAACCCTAAAAATCCAGCCGTTGCTGCGCTTTCAGCCCCGCAGTGGTACAACCGGTCCTTGTCCCGGTACAACCGGGACTCATGGTGTAGCTGCAAAACCCTACCAGGTGGTACAACCGGGCCACTACGCGGTGGTACCAGTTAAGAGAATGACCGGACCAACCGCCCAGCCACCGCACAACTACCGCCTCAAAACAGAGACAAGACCGGTACTTGAGCGGTGCAAGACCGGAACAACCGCATGGCTCTAAGCTCTTGGACGGCGAAGTTCTGAGCGGAAGAACCGCTCAGACCACCGGTGGTACCGGTCTACGAGGATCAACCGGATCAACCGGGCCACCACCGCCCGAGAACCGCATCAGAACAGAGCCTTGAGCGGTACTTGAGCGGTGCATGGACGGAACCACCGTCCTAGCCTTTGTTGAGCAAGGTGGCGGTACCACCGCCCGGAGGCAGCGGTACAACAGCTCGGTCAAAGCTGGAGAGCGTCAAGGTCCAGCGGTACAACCGCTCCAGGGAGCGGTACAACCGCTGGGAAGAGCAGAAACAAGAGGGAAAGACAGGGGGAACTCTCTCTCACACACAATTGAGGAAGACAAGGAAGGGGTGAGGAAAGTGTACGTGAACTGATTCCCCCAGAGCTTCCTAATGAGGATTCCCTCTTGATAGTACGGGTACTCTACGACCAAAGAAAATAAAAGCGTAGAGGACACCTCTTCGATCTTTTCCTTCGAGAGGCAATAGCAATCCGATGTAAGCCTAAGCATTGAGAACCTGAAACATATAGCATACGATTAGACCACAAAGGGTTGTCATCATCATCCAAAACATAAAGTAGGGAAATGCCCTTTCAATCTCCCCCTTTTTGGTGGATGATGACAACAACACGATTTGCAAGAGATAAGTCAATGAAATCTAGACGGAACTCCCCCTGAATGTGTGCCCCAACAGGAACTAGCTGTTAGAAAGCGTGGGCACACTTTCAGGAATAGACTCCCCCTAGATTTTATAGACTTACCACTTGAGCACAAAAGGAGAAACAATATAATACTTGTGCAATAATAATGATAATGGCCGAAGAAAGGAAAGGTAAAAGAAGTAACATAAGTCTCACACACAACAAGGAACGAAACAAGTCCACGAACAAAAACAAGCAAATCCCCGAGACCTATAGAACTCTCTCCCCCTTTGGCATCAAGACACCAAAAAGGAAAAGAGCAAAGCTAGCGTCCCAAAGCTCAGGCGTCCTCCTCTGACTCCTCGGTCGCATCTGGATCCTCATCATCAGAGTCGTCATCGTCGTCGTGATCAGATTCTTCCATGACATTGTCAGCTGCTGCAAACGAGGAGGATGGCTGGGGAGGGGCTTCATCATCAGTCCAGGTGCTATGGGTAGAAATCCAACGCTCCTCTGGGGTGGTGCTCTTCTTAGAGCCACTCTAAACCGGCATGTTGAGGTGCCTCATCATTGCAATTTGGCGACGTCGTGCAAGCTTCTCATTGACATGTGCCTCATACATCTTCTTCTGGATGTCAGCCTGGAGACAAAAGGTCTTCTTCACCTTGGCAGTAAGTTTGGCCACCCACGAAGGCTTGGCCCCTGGCTCCAGCTCAAAGTCCTCATCGTCAGAAGTAGCATAGACATCCTAAGGAGCATTTTTAGGGAAGCGAGGCTCGGCATGCTTCTTCTTCTTAAGGAGCTTGACCTCATGAACAGTGAGGTGTCTGGAGAAGTGAGGAGCTCTCCAGGACGACGAACAGCCCACACAGAGTTTAGAAGGCACATGACAAACGGGGCATAGATTGGGACTTTACGGTAGATGACCATGTTGTACATCTCATGCCACATCCAATTTGACACATCAAACGTTGCTCCTGTCCCCACCATGGTCTTCATAGAAACCATCAAATCAACCAGATAACCATGAATCTCATCTTGATTGCCCACCTTGGGCAAGAGCACATTGCGGAACACACGGTGCATGATGTCATAGACCTTCTCCAAATCCTTGGATTCTCCAATAATCCCACGGCCCCGAATGTACAGAGGGGCAAGATTCTCCTTAAGCATGGACTCAGGAAAATCATGAGGACGAATGCCACCCCTTCCTTCCAGACCGGTATCCTTGTACCCAATAGCATTGTAGAATGCCCTCCAGGGAACGTGAAACAATTCATCGCGACACTTGAAGGTGAGAGTGGGCGCATCATCTTCCCCAAAATGAACCGTGGCATAGAACTGATGGATGAGTTGAACATCAAAGTCACAGTTGACTGACATGAGCTTGACAAGATAAAACTCCTCGCAGAGAGCCAGCGCCTCACCAAAATACTCCATGTTGTTCCTCCAATGGTCAAGATCAATTGTCCACTGCTTGGCATATCTGTTCTTATTGTGCTCAAAGAGTTCATGAACAATCCGCACTTGCATCTCATTCCGGAACTAAAAGGTGGTCCAACGGGGAGCAATGGGAACCTCATACGGATTCTTTGATCGGAAGGCTTCCCAATCCTTGGCTTTCCAATGATGCAACGGCATAACCACACGTTGCTTAGCAGCTGCAGACTTTTCACGGCGAGTGGGCTTGGTGGGAATCACAACTTCTTCTTCATCATCAGACACAACTGGGCGGAAGGTCCTTCGTGCCCTCTTCTTGGTCTTGCGAGGAGCAGAGCGAGAACTAGACCCACCTGAACACACACACACACGAAAAGAACACACAAAAACCCAACAAGGATGAGAGGATTGCACCCACTAGCAGAAAAGGAACAAGTTGCAACAATAGAGAAGATAGAACGGTGCTTTGTGGTTGATATACTCCGGTTGTACCGGATCTTCCACCGGTAGTACCGCTCCAGCGGTTGTACCGCCCGTAGGGGCGGTAGAACCGCTGACAGTGGCACTACCAGGGAAGATAGATCTAACCGTGGCATACGAATCACACAAGTAATATTCCGAATTCTAAGTGCTACAAACAAGACAGGAGGCTAACAAAGATCTCTTCTATACCATAGTTCGAACACTAAATGCAGAAAGTTAAGTAATGCCTTAGACAAGGAAGAACCCTAGAAAGATCTAGAAGCAAAGAACACGAGGCATTACCACCATCCATGGGAAGAGATCGGGAGGCCTCCACGGAGAGAATCCACGGAGAGCCAAGGATCCGAAGCGCGAGACGCACTCTGGGGCAGGGGTAGAGATGGCCGGCGGCTAGGGCAAAGAGAAGAGGAACGAGGACGAAGGGAAAAAGACAACCCTTCAGCCCCGTCGAGTATATATAGGCCCGTAGACACGCCCCGGTAGAACCACTTAGGGGAGCGGTTGTACCGCTCGTCTGGTACAGACAGGTGGTTGGAGGCAATACTTCCGGTGCCTGGGAGGCAGCGGTAGTACCGCACGGCGTCAACCGGTAGTACCGGACGTAGGTTACCGTGGGTTTGAGCGGTGGAACAGACCAAGCACCGAATGGAGACCCATTGGGACGGCACAACCCGGTACCAGCAGTAGAACCGCCCATGATACTGGTTGTACCACCCGACCACCTATGCCCAAGCCAAGATCAAATGAGTGCAATTTGAAGGGAGGAAGAAAGGGGCACAAAATAGGAGAGAAGCAACACCCTAGGAGAACCCAACACAAAGAGCAAAGACAGAAAGAGAGAAAACAACATGTAAACAACAAGGCTAACGCCAACCTCCCGAAGAGAGGACGGTGGCCGAGGCCACCTATGTTTGAGTCAATTGGTATGGCACCGCGAAGAATTATCCTTGGGTCCATGACCAAAACTCGTCTTTGAAGCACAAGTACCATCAAACATGGCTAATGTGAAAGACTCGATCAATTTATGCATAATGGGGGAGGGAGAGTTCATGGAGAGAACATCACTCCCCCTATGTTCATGCCTACATCTAAACAAGACAACATGTTGAGTACGGTGGGGTGTGCAAGAGTTCAAGCAACATTGCTCGAATCAATGATATTTAGCTCATGCCTTAACTCGCGAAATCTTGTTTCATCCAAGGGCTTCGTGAAGATATCTGCAAGGTTATCATGAGTGTTGACATAGTTGAGCTCGATCTCTCCTCGCCTAATGTGATCCCGGATGAAGTGATACCGGATCTCAATATGCTTCGTCTTGAAGTGTTGCACCGGGTTGAGAGAGATCTTGATGGCACTTTCATTATCACACCAAAGAGGCACTTTGTCACAAATGACACCGTAATCCTTTAAAGTTTGCCTCATCCATAAGAGTTGTGCACAACAACTCCCGGTTGCAACATACTCCGCCTCAGTGGACGAGAGAGACACACAACTTTGCTTTTTGGAAGACCAACTTACCAAAGAGCAACCAAGGAATTGGCACCCTCCGAAAGTGGACTTCCTATCCACTTTGTCTCCCGCCCAATCAGAATCCGAGTACCCTACAAGCTTGAAGTTTTATCCTCTTGGGCACCATAAGCCAAAGTTTGGGGTATGAGCCAAATATCGAAAGATTCGTTTGACCGCCACATAGTGACTTTCCTTAGGTGCGGCTTGAAACCGTGCACAAATTCCCACACTCAACATGATGTCCGGTCTAGATGCACAAAGGTAAAGCAAGGATCCAATCATGGAACGATATACCTTTTGATCCACCACTTTACCATTGGGATCTAAGTCAAGTTGGCACTTGGTGGGCATTGGAGTGGAGGCCAGCTTGACGTCACTTAGCTTGAATCTCTTGAGCATGTCTTGAGTGTATTTGGATTGATTGATGAAGGTTCCTTCTCTTCTTTGCTTCACTTCGAACCCTAGAAAGAACTTAAATTCTCCCATGGAGGACATCTCGAATTTTGAGGTCATGAGAGCGGCAAATTCCTCATTGAAAGATTTGTTAGGAGAACCAAAGATAATATCATCAACATATAATTGGCACACAAACAACTCCCCTTTGACCTTCTTAGTAAAAAGAGTGGGGTCGATTAGCCCAACCTCAAAACCACGGTCTTGTAGCAACTCGGTAAGGTGGTCATACCACGCACGTGGGGCTTGTTTAAGGCCATAGAGTGCCTTATCGAGTTGATACACATGATCGAGAAAGTAGGGATGTCGGGTGGTAGGTGCGACATATGCCAGCGGGTGGCTTATCATTGTGGGAGCCAGTAAAACATCGCCGGTGCCTGGAAACGGGATGAGGCGAAGGGATGCACGCCGGCGAATCTTACCCAGCTTTGGGGCTCTCCGTGGAGATAACACCCCTACTGCTGCTCTGCGGGGTCTCCGCATGATCACTAGATGAACAAGTAGCTACATGATGCTCCTTGAGCTGTTTGGCGAGAGGAGGAAGAAGGGCTTTGCTTGCTCTCTTCTCCTCCCTACGTGGTGTCTAAAACTAGCAGGGCTCCACCCTTTGCATGGGTGTCCCGGGGGGTTTATATAGGCCTACCCCCGGGGGTACAATGGTAATCCGGCTGGGCGTGGGGCCCAGCCGTCTGTGTCTTCGCTCTTCGGCTTCTGCGCCGGCTGCTGGGGCCCGCCGGCTGCTGGGTCCCGCCGGCTGCCGGCTCCCTGGTCGACAGGCAGGCCCCACTGTCCAGGGCCTTGTCGGTGGCTGGTTACTGTTGCTCAATCTTGGTGACGAGGGCTTCGCCGAGGTAAGCATGGCTACAGTGCTGCCGTCCGGCGGGTGACCACTGTAGCCTCACCATGTCTTGTCTCCTTAATGGGGTGTCTCTAAACCTGGGCAAACGCCGGGCCGGGCCGGGTTTCGGGCCGGGCTTGTAAAAGCCCGACCTTCATTTCTCAAGCCCGAGCCCGGCCCGAAGCCCGAATACTCCATGATTTCAAGCTCGAGCCCGGCCCGAACTCAAGCCCGAAGCCCAAAAGCCCGGCCCGAACGGTGTTTTTTAGTACGTGTACGTGCAAGCCCGGCCCGAAGCCCGAAAGCCCGGCCCGAAAAAGAGAAAAAGAGAAGCCCGAGCCCGGCCCGAACTACCTTTCGGGCTGCAAAACAAAGCCCGAGCCCGGCCCGAGTGTCAAGCCCGGCCCAGCCTGGCCCGGGTTTTTCGGGCCGGGCTCGGGCCGGGTCGTCGGGCCGGGCTGCCCATGCCCGGGTTTAGGCGTCTCCTTCGAGGGGGTGGCAAGCCGGCTGGAGAGAGCCGGCTCCGTCTCGGGCCGACTGGGGGAGGCCAGGCCGCCTTCAGGTGTCTCTTTGCCTGAAGGGGCCCACCGCCCGTGGGCCGTACTGGTAGCCCATCGTGGATGACATCAGGGTCAGTGTGGCAACAGTGCCGCGCCGGACGGGTCATGGCCACCCGTACGGCGCACTGTGCCAGGCGCGCTCTGGGATTCGGGGGTGGCAGGCTTCACTGTAGCCACGCCCCGTCACATCGCCGTTATGTGGATGCAGACTTCGAGGGTACGGTCTTGACCACTTTATGGGAGCCGGCTCCTTGGAGTCGGCCTTCTCGCAGCCGGCTCCTCGGAGCCGGCCCTCCCGCGACTTTCTTCATGAGGGCTGAAGTCGGGCCGCCTTCCAATAGCCGGCCTGGGAGACAGCCGGCCAGGGGAAGGCGGCCCCATGTCTTGGATTCTTGAGAGCCGGATCGGCTCGTAATTTTTCAGAAAGGCCAGGGGAAGCTGGCTAGGCTACCCATGGTCACTTACTCTGACAGTAGTCCCTGAAGCTGAGCGAGCTTCGAGGCTGATAAAGGGACGAGAAGCTTGGTCAGCTTCCTATCCTGAGGGGCCGGCTTTGCTTATGCGCGCCGACTTCGGAGAGCTCCGTTTCTCGTAGGCGGGAACGCGGGCCACGCGGCGAGGAAATCCTGCCAACGCACGCGCGCGACGGGACGCCGCCACAGGCCCGGGCCCGCCACTCGCAGGCCTCGGTCCGAGCGCGGATCTTCCGCGGCCCACATGGACCGCTCGCCTTCCCGCGGCGGTTTTATTCTGCCATCAAGGCACAGTAATCGCGGGATGTGAGGGAGTGGGCCCAGTTGATCCCCATGTTCCCCCACGCCGCGCCTCCTCGGCTCCGCCACGTGGTCTATAAGTAGTAGGAGGAGGGGGAGCGGCAGAGGCTCGCGCACTCTCCCTCACTCCGCCCCCTTCTCGCCCTCCTTCTTCTTCTCTTCCCCGCAGCAGCTCTTTGCCGCGCCGTTCCACCGCCGCATTGTCTTGCTTCTCGCCGCGCTGCCCCATGGCGCTGTCAAGCTCATGGGATGGCTCCAACGTCCATGAGGACCACGTCGCGTTCCTCCGCCAGACGCGATGCCTGCGCGGCGAGAACTTCGTTCGGGTTCATCTAGCGCCGGAGAAGGAGATTTCGCCGGCACCGGAGGAAGGCGAGCGGGTGATCTTCCGCTCGCGCTGCCTGCGCGGCTTCGGCCTTCCGGCGAGCGGGTTCCTCCGGGCCTTCCTCGAATTCTACAACCTCTAGCCGCATCACCTCACGCCCAACACGGTGATGCTGCTGTCGGCCTTTGTCACGCTGTGCGAGGGCTTCCTTGGGGTCCTCCCCACGCTCGAGCTCTGGGCGGAATTCTTCCAGAGCAAACTCGGCACCGTTTTCGCGGGCGTGCCCGCCCCCTGTGGAGCCTTCATCACCATGAGGCGGGCGAGCGAGAACAATCCGTTCCCGTCCATTTCGCTGATCCAGTCGGTGAAGCTTTGGTAGAAGTATTATTTCTACGTGAGGAACGTCGCCCAGCAAGGTGACTACATCAACCTGCCGGATTACGTAGCCGGCCCGCCGGCTGGGAGGCAGCCTTCGTGGAGCTACCGGGCCAGGTCGCTGTCTCAGGCCGGGAACGCAGCCGTCTCCCGGCTTCGGGTGATGATCCAGTCGGAGGGCCTGACCGGAGCCGACTTGGTGGCCGCCTTCATGGAGCGCCGGGTTCTTCCCCTCCAAAGCCGGCCTCACATGGTTTGTCAGATGAGCGGCCGCTTCGACCCATGCCGGCTGAGCACCAGGGAGATGCCTCATGCGGAGGTCTCCTACATGGTGAACTATATCTCCAACTGCAAGCTCGCCGAGGATTGGCGATACGGCAAGGGGCCGTACTCTCGCGCCAACCCTCCGCCCGTCGTAAGTTTTTTCTTCTTTTCTTCCTTTTGTAGCCGGCCTCATGATAGCCAACTCTTGATTAGTTCGTTTTCCTTTTGCAGAACCCTCTTCTCTCGCCGACAGCCGGGGCCGCGGGGGTAGAGCGCCAGCTCCTCCCTGACCGCACGATGGACGACGCCGACGACCCGAACTTGGGAGCGGCCACCATGGAAGACGCCATCATGGGGGAAAGCGACGGGGCCGGAGGCGCGGGGCTCACGGCCGGCTTCGAGGACTGGCCAGATGATGCCGAGGTTGAAGTCGCCCCGCGCCGCCAGCCGGTGCCTGATCATCAAAGTGCGAGCTCGTCCGCCGCGCCGGCTACTGGCGGCGGCGCCCAGAAGCGCCGGGCCGTGTCGATCCTCTTCGGCAGCCGTCCGAAGAAGTCCGAGGCTTCCACAGGGGCGACCAAGTGAGATGAGGCGGCCGCGAAGGCGGCCCGCTTCCGCAAGGCGGTGAAGCAGCCGCAGGCGATCTCAGCGTAAGTCGTCGAATGCTTGGATATATTTTTTGTTGTTCTTCTTTTCGATTAAAAACTCTTCTAAACCTTTCTTTGCTTGTCGGACAGGGCGCCGCTTTCCCTTGAGCGGGGTCCGGGCGGCTCCGTAGTCGGGCTGACTGGAGGGTCTTCAGGCTCCCGCCGCGTGGATCCCCGCGCCGACCTCAGGGAGGCCACTGAGCGGAACGCACGAGAGGCGCGGGAGGAGCGGGAGGCGGCGGAGCGAAGGGCCGCCCAGGCGACAAAGGAGCAGGCCGACGCAGCAGCCAAGGCCCGGACGGAGGCGGCAGCTGCGGAGACAGAGGCGGAGGCTTCGCACAACCAGCCTCCGCTGCTAGCCATTCCCCTCCGCGCCGTGGCCCCCAACATTCCTGTGCCTCCGCTGGAGGAGGTCGACCAAGAACCACCGGTGATGGAGCGGAGGGAGGACTCCATGATCTTCGTGGAGAGGGCGCCGCCGGCAGCGCCAACCGGAGCGGGCCAAGGCGGCTAGTCAGCTGCGGCGCTAGAGCAGCCAGCTGGAGGTGAGCCGGAAGCGGGATCCGGCCTCGAGGTGCAGCCGGCAGTGCGCCAGCGCGCAGGGGGAGGCACCGCTGCGCCGGAGCCGCACTGAGCTTCGGGTGCCCGCCGGACGGCGGAGGCCTTGGAGGCGGCCAGCACCGGCACGTCCGAGTGGACTCCCAGCGGCGGGACGGGCGAGCTGAATGTGGTGGCCCAAGAGGTTCGGAACCGACTTCAGGCCCAAGCCGCCTCGCTGCAGCAATACACCCAGGAGTTCCTTGCGACGCGGGCCGTCATCCGGGTGAGTCTTCTATCTTTGGTTGCTTTGTTCTCTTGATTTCTTCCGTGGGGGCACGTCAGCGCACCCACTGGGTGTAGTCCCCGAGATTCGGGCCGACTGCTGAGCAGTCGGGTCGGATCTTCCTTGACGACTACCTTATTCTCGCCTCCTGTCTAATCTTCTAGGAGTATCATAACCTCCGCGCCGCCGCCTTCAACTCCCGGGCTCAGGAGCTGGATCGGAGAACCGAAGACCTGATCAGCAGCCGGAGTACGTACTTGGTTTCGTTCATCTCCTGTGGGGGCGCGTCAGCGCACCCACTGGGTGTAGTCCCCGAGATTCGGGCTGACTGCTGAGCAGTCGGGTCGGATCTTTCCTGATGACTTCACCTTACTGGTTTTTCTTTTGTCTCTCGTGCTCGCAGAAGCCAACGCCGACTTAAGGGGGCAGCTCAGCAAGGCGCAGGCCGCCCTTTGTGCCAAGGAAACCGAGTACAACGCCTTGGTCCTGGAGCGTGACCTCCTGGCCAAGAAGCTGGCTGACCAGGAGGAGAGCCACAAGGCGGCTCTGAAGAAGGCGCAGGATAACGAAGCCGCCCTGAAGGCCGAGTTCGAGACTGAAGCGGCGGGCTGGGCTGAGACTAGGCAAGCATTGAATGAAGGCTTCAGCCGTATTGAGGATTTGATCGACGGTAAGCCGCCTTCCTTGCTCCTTGCCTGCCCCTTGCCGCCTGACTTGTGTTCTGACTTGAGCTGCTTTTTATTCTCTGTGCAGACTACTTTCCTGGCTACTCCGTCCTCGCCGCCCAAACCATCGAGGCCCATCGCGAAGCGCGCCGGCAGGCGGGGGCTGAAGTCGCGCCGGACGCGAGTCGGTCGCTCGACGAGCAACTCTTGGCGGTCCAAGCGCGGCTGCAGCCGGCTCATCGTATGCTCCGCCGCCTCCAGTGCGCCGAAGCGCAGGTGTTGGCCACCCTCTGGCCAAGCGAGGCGATTCCCCGCACCCCGAGTCGGACTGCCGACTGGCTAGAGGTTGCGGTTGGCCGCTTCGAGGCCTGGAAGGTGTCGGCAGCCCGGCTTGGAGCTGGGCGGGCGCTGGAGTTTGTCCGAGCTTGGTATCCAGGGCTGAACCTGGACCAGCTACGCACCTGGCGGCTGGAGGCCGACGAGGAGCTAGCGGAGGTGCGGCCGGCTATCGCTCAGCGCGCATCGACAATCGCCGAGTGTACTGACATCAGCATCTTCGCTCCCGAGATTAATGATGACGGCGTTGCCCAGCCGGAGGAGTGGTTCGGGCTGGATCCGGCGGCGGGTGAAGACTCGGCAGAAGAAATCGCCTCCAGCGACGAAGGCGAAGACGAGAAGTAGAGGAAGACGAAGACGTCAAGCCGGCCGGTGGAACAGCCAGCCAGCCTCAGCCTGACTGTGCCTCCAGCAATGAGGCGCGTGCAAGCGCGCCCTCTGCGGGAGGCGGTGATCATGCCGAGGTTCGCCAGCCGGCCGCTCCTCCAGCCGGCACTGCCGTCTCCACCGACCTGCCCGGCTCTTCGGTTGCTCCGCCGGCTTAATCTTCCATCCTTGTTTTTTCCTGCTTGTTGCCTTCTGAACAATTTTATTAAGCTTCCGCAGTTCCACCCATTGGGGTGTATCCAAACTATGTTGAATGCTGGCCTTTTGAAGGTCTTTTATGTAAATATTATCGTGTGCATGTTTGGTTTCCATTCACGTATGCTTTTTATCCTTAGGCTGTTTCCTTTGCCGTCTTCCCCTTCTGGGAAGGCAAGTACTCGAGCTTTCTTAGATTGGAGCGAGGTGAATGGAAGCCGGTCGGCGGTGGGAGAAAAACCGGCTTTTGTTATATTAGTCCGTTAGTCCCTAGCCGTTTTTCGTGTGGGCACCCGTTCCTACCCTTAACTCTTGCCAGCCGGACAGCCAGTTCTTCGAACTGCGACTTTTGGCAAGAGAAGGCTTGGGAGACGGCACACTACTTGTCTGACTGCGGGTAGGACTTCTAATATAACTCCAGGCGGCCAGTCCCCGGGCCGACTAGTCGAACCCGGTGCCGGACGGAAAAAAGTGAATGCAATGACAAGGCCATAAGCATGATACTTTTCATTTATAGACAAAATATGGCAGTCCCCGAGCTCTCCTCGGGGGCCCTATTGTCTCATACTTAGTACAAAAGTTAGCGTGACACATACTGCATTTCAGCTGTAAAACCTTCGGAGGAGGTTGGCGTTCCATGGTCGTTCCGACTCCTTGCCGGAGTCGTCTCTCTTTCGTGCCTTCGGCTTCTGCGCGTCGATCAGGTAGTAGGAGTCGTTGCCTAAGGCTCTGCTGATGACGAAGGGGCCCTCCCAAGGGGCCGAGAGCTTGTGCTGGCCAGCTGTTCGCTGGATCAGCCGGAGCACAAGATCACCCTCTTGGAAGGATCTTGGCTTGACCTTCCGGCTGTGGTAGCGGCGCAGGCCCTGCTGATAGATGGTGGACCGGCTGAGGGCTAACAGCCGGCTTTCTTCCAGCAGGTCGACGCCGTCTTCTCGTGCTTCCTTGGCCTCCGCTTCCGTGTACATGGTTACTCGAGGCGAGTCGAACTCGATGTCAGTTGGGATGACCGCCTCGGCACCATACACGAGGAAGAAAGGGGTGAAGCCGGTTGACTTGTTTGGTGTAGTCCGCAGACTCCAGAGGACAGCCGGCAGCTCATCGAGCCAACAGCCGGCTGAACGCTCCAGTGGTACGATCAGTCGGGGCTTGATGCCGGAAAGGATGAGGCCGTTGGCTCGCTCGACCTGGCCGTTTGACTGCGGGTGGGCGACGGATGCTAGATCCAACCGGATGCCTTGCGTCGCGCAAAAACGTGCCAAGGCTCCCTTGGCGAAATTTGTGCCATTGTCGGTGATGATGCTATGTGGCACGCCGTACCGAGTTGTTATATCTGTGATAAATGTGATGGCAGTCGGCCCATTCAGCTTCTTGATCGGCTTTGCTTCAATCCATTTGGTGAATTTGTCCACGGCGACAAGCAGATGTGTCATGCCGCCGCGCGCCGTCTTGAATGGCCCCACCATGTCCAGTCCCCAAACGGCGAAGGGCCAGGTGAGGGGAATGGTCTTGAGTGCTGAAGCCGGCATGTGTTGCTTGGAGCTGAAGAGTTGGCACCCTTTGCAATGTTTAACTAAATCCTTGGCGTCATCCAAAGCAGCCGGCCAAAAGAAACCATGGTGAAAGGCTTTGGCGACGAGTGATGTTGAGGCCGCATGGTGGCCGCATTCTCCTTGGTGGATGTCTCTGAGGATTGCAATGCCCTTCTCTTGCTCGACGCATCGCTGGAGGACTCCCGTGACACTGCGCTTGACGAGCTCTCTGTTGACGATTGTGTATGCTCCGGCTCGGCGTTGGACTTGTCTTGCCTCTACTTCGTCAGCCGGTAGATCGTGGTTTATTAGGAAGTTGAGGATGGATTGAGCCCATGATGGAGCTGCGACTTCTTCTATTGCCAAAACTGCTACTGTGACCAGGGCGGGCGGGCTGGGCGGTGAAATGCTGGAGTCGGCCGCTGCCTGTTGTGTTGGTGTAGTCTCCGGGCCGACTACCGCAGTCCCCGAGCCGGGTGAGGCAGTCCCCGGGTCGGGCATAACTACAGAAGTCCCCGAGCCGCCCGCTGATACCCCCTGGCCGACTATCGAAGTCCCCGGGCCACCTGCTTGGTTCTTCGAGTCAGACCCGGCCGCGTCGGGGTCAGGCGGCACGAAGATGGAATCGGACTTCGGAGACGGCTTGAGGAGGCGTTGTAGAGAGACGCCGGTTGGTATTGCTTGCCGGGTGGAGCCTATTCGAGCCAGAGCATCAGCTGGCTCGTTGTCGACTCGCGGTACATGGAGGAATTCGCATCCTTCAAAATACCCGCTGATCTGCTGAACGAGGAAGTGGTAGCTTGCCATATTTGCGTCCTTGGCATTCCAGTCGCCGGATGATTGCTGGACCACCAAGTCCGAGTCGCCATAACATAGGATCCGGCGAATGCCGAGTTCTTTGGCAAGCCGGAGCCCGTGTATGAGCGCCTCGTACTCGGCTATGTTGTTGGAGGCGGCAAAGTGAATTTGCAGCGTGTATCTGAGCTTGTCGCCTTTGGGAGAGGTGAGGATGATGTCGGCTCCCAAGCCGGTGCGCATCTTGGACCCATCGAAGTGCATGCGCCAATGAGTGGAGTCGGGAGCCGGCGGTAGGTACTGGGTCTCGGCCCAGTCGACGAGGAAGTCGGCCAATGCTTGGGACTTGATGGCAGTGCGAGGCTGGTAGAAGATCGTGTAAGGGGCCAGCTCGATGGCCCATTTCGCCACCCGGCCGGATGCATCCCGGCTGCCTATGATCTCGGCCAGCGGGGCGGTGCATACGACCGTGATGGGATACTCTTGGAAGTAGGGCTTCAGCTTCTTGGCGGCGAAGTACATGCCATAGCACATCTTCTGGTAGTGTGGGTAGTTCTGCTTCAAGGTAGACAACACCTCGCTCAAATAGTACACCGGCCTCTGGACCGGCTAGGCTCGTCCTTCTTCTGGGCGTTGGACTACGATGACGGTGCTGACCACCCGGCTGGTTGCGGCAATGTAGAGGAGCATGGGCTCTTTCTCAGTCGGTGCCGCTAGGACTGGCGGTGTGGCCAGCATCTTCTTCAGCTCGTGGAAAGCTTGGTCAGCTTGGTCATTCCACTCGAAGTGAGTGGTCTTCTTCATGAGGCGGTATAGGGGGAGAGCTTTCTCTCCGAGCCGGCTGATGAAGCGGTTTAGGGAGGCCAAGCATCCGGCAAACTTCGGGACGTCTCGAAGTTTGGTGGGAATTGCCATTCTCTCAATGGCCTTGATCTTTACTGGGTTGCATTCGATGCCGCGTTCGGAGACCAGGAAACCTAGGAGCTGGCCGGCTGGCACTCCGAACACGCATTTCATGGGGTTAAGCTTGATTTGGAACCGGCGTAGGTTCTCAAATGTTTCCTTGAGGTCTTCCAGCAAGGTGCCACGCTTCTCCGTCGTCACCACAATGTCGTCTACGTAGACGTGGGCATTTCTGCCGAGTTGCTTGAGGAGGCACTTCTGTATGCAACGCTGAAAAGTGGCACCAACATTTCTCAAGCCGAATGTCATAGTCAGGTAGCAGAAGGCTCCGAATGGCGTGATGAAGGCGGTCCTCAGGCGGTCTGCCGGGTCCAACTTTATCTGGTGATACCCTGAGTAAGCATCCAAGAAACTCAACAGCTTGCATCCGGCCGTGGAGTCTATCACTTGGTCAATCCTCGGCAGGGCAAAGGGATCTTTGGGGCAGGCCTTATTGAGGCTCGTGTAGTCTATACACATGCGCCACTTGTTGTTCTTCTTTAGCACGAGGACCGGGTTGGCGAGCCACTCTGGAAAGAAAACTTCCATAATGAAGCCGGCTGCCAGAAGCCGGGCTATCTCCTCTCCCACAATCCCGCGTTTCTCCTTCGATAGTCGGCGGAGGGGTTGTTTGACTAGCTTTGCGTCTTCTCGGGCGTGTAGTTTGTGCTCGGCGAATTCCTTCGGGACGCCCGGCATGTCCTTGGGGGACCATGCAAAGATGTCCCGATTCTCACGGAGGAAATCGGCGAGCTCGCCTTCCTATTTGCTGTTTAGGTTTGCCCCGATGACGGTAAACCTCTCCGGGTGCTCGGGGTCAAGAGGTATCTTCTTCGTCTCCTTGGCCGGCTGGAAAGATCCTTGAGCATCATGCTCCTTGGGATCGGGGGACAAGGCCGACTGCTTGCCGGCTATGGCCACGACTCGGTCCAACATCTTCTTTTCTTCGGCAATCACAAGGGACTCGGCCAGCCGGCTGCTGGCTGCTGCACACTCAGAGGACTTCTTGTAATCGCCGGCTACGGTGATGACGCCTTTGGTGCTTGGTATCTTCATCTTGAGGTATGCATAGTGGGAAACTGCCATGAATTTGGCCAAGGCAGGTCGGCCAAGCAATGCATGGTAAGGGCTCTCCAGGTCCACCACTTCAAACCAGATCGCTTCCCGGCAGAAATGCTCCTTGTCCCCAAAAAGTACATCAATCTTGATCTTGCCGATGGGGGCGCAGGACAGGCCGGGTACGATGCCATGGAACACTGTTCGAGTAGGCATGAGTTGCTTTGTCTTGACGTTCAGCTTCTCCAGGGTGTCGCGGTACAAGATGTTGATGCTGCTCCCGCCGTCTATCAACACACGGGAGAAGCGGCCGGCGCGTCTGTCCGTGGCAAGGGTGGCATCCAGAACCAACGCATAAGAGCCGGGAGATGGCATCACCTCTGGGTGATCGGCCCGGCTCCAGCTGATAGGTTTTTCTGACTAGTGCATGTGCTCGGCGGGGTTGGCAGCAACCATGCTGACTTCCTGGTTCTCTCGGCGTTTGCTGCGCCGGTCTTCGGGCTGGCTTGTAAAGACGATATAGGCGGCATGCTCGTCGGGGAACTCATCATGCACGGCTCCGACTGCGGGCCGAGCGGCCGGCGCCGGCAGAACCGGAGGCGGCGGGCCGGCAGGCGGAGGCGGCGCGAGCCCTTCGCCTTTGGAGATTCGAGTGAGCCAATGGCACTTCCGGGTTGTGTGGTTGGACGGCTTTGCGCCGCTGTGGAACTTGCACGGGGCGTCAAGAGTTTTCTCGTAGGAGAAGGCCGGCTGCCAAGCCGGCCTGCCGCCCTTGGGTTTCTTGGGCACGGGCCGCCCTTCGGGCGGCACGTCTTCAACTGTGGCCACCTGCCGACTGGCGGGAGGCGGCGCGGGGCCCTTGCGCTTGTGGTCGTTCGAGTGTGGGCGTCGGCCGGAATCCCCAGCCGGCGTCTTGGGCGCCGGGTTGAGTACTTTTCTGGACGCGTCTACCCGGACCTCGGTCTTCATTGAGGAGTCGGCAGTGGCGTACTTGTCCGCTATGTCCAAAAGCTCGTCGAGGGTAGTCGGCTCGTCGCGGAGAAGCTTGTGCTTGAGGAGGGTGCCTTCTTGGCACCCGGCTATGAAGTATTCTATGGCTTGCACCTCGTGCACCCCTCTGCAAGAGTTGCGGAGCTCGGCCCAACGCATGAGGTAGTCGCGAGTTGACTCGGCGGGGCCTTGTACGCACAAGGAGAGCTGTCTGGGCTTGGGAGCCCGCTTGTAGGTGCTGGTGAAGTTGCGGATGAAGGCTTCTGTGAAGTCTAGCCAGCTGTTGATGCTGCGTGGTTTGAGGCTGTTGAGCCAGGTCCGTGTCGTGCCTTGCAGCATGAGGGGCACGTACTTCACGGCAACGCGCCGGTTGCTGTTGGCTATGCTAACCGCTGTGGAGTAGTCGATCAGCCAATCTTCCGGCTTCACGGAGCCGTTGTACTTGGGCGTGTCTCTTGGGAGCGAGAACCCTTTGGGGAAGGGCTCGTCACGGATGCGGGGGCCGAAGCAAGGCGGACCGACATCGTCTTCTTCTTCCAGCGCCAGGGATCGTGCCGGGCGGTCGATCCGATGGCGGGCGTCGTTTTCGCCGACTCCTTCGTGGCGACCTAGCCGGCCGCTGAGAGTCGGATGCGCCACCGACGGAGGGGTGGGATATCTCTCTCCACGGGGCCGAGGCGGAGGCGGGTTGCCTGCCACTCCACGGCCCGAGGGTGGCCTTCTGCGTCTCGCTCGATGGAGATCCGGGTTTGGCTTCGGCTGGCAGCCGGCTCTTTCTCGCGCCGCGCGCGGTCTCTACCCGCAGTCGGCGTCCGGGACATCGCGCCGTGATCTCGGCGCGGGGGAGGGCTTTCTGCGCGGGCGTCGGCTTCGTGCCGCTGCGCGGCTACATCGATCAGCTGCTGGATGCGTCGGGTCATGTGGGGGAGTTCTTCGGCCCCCAGTCCGTCTAGCTCGTCTACGGCCGCCTGGGCGGCGCGCAGGTTCTCGAGTGGAGTGGCGTAGACTGGGCGGTCGACTCCTAACATGTCGGCAACGACAGCGCCGCGCTGTCTGACAACACCGACCCGGCTGGGCCCGCCTAGGGTCGGCGTGCCAAAGGCGGCGCGGTCGGCCTCGCGTCGGTGGGCCTCAGCGAGGCGTCTCATGGAAACCAATTTCCGGCCTTCCGCGAGGAGGGCGAGGTGGCGAACCTCCAGTGCTTCAGCGTTGGCGTCGGCCGGGAGGGGGATGGACAAGTCATGGACCGCCGCGTGCGGGGCGTCGTGGGCGCTCTCGTCAGCAGCGCCGTCGTGGCCGATGACCATCACCTTGGTGGTGACAGCGTCGCAGCCATCGGCTCGGGGAAGCGGGTCGTTGTAGATCGTGACGTTGGTGGGGAAGGTGTCGAACGAGGCCGTGTCGGAGTCGACAGGCATCGGATCGGTGGAGCCAACTGACTCCAAGTCCACAGCAGGCTCGCCGGAGACATGGAGCCGGCCGAGGAGGTTGACGAGGTGGTCGGTGCCCGCGTCGGAGGCGAGCTTGTCAGAGATGAGGGTCTTGTCGAGGAGATCAGCGAGGCTGCTCGCTGCGCAGGCGTTGGTGACGCCTTGCAGTGCGTCGTGGCAAGCGCCATCAGGCATGCCGGGCTGGCTACGCTCGCGGGGGAGGAAGAGGGTTCCCGTCCAGAACAGGTTTCCGGACGACGGTGCACCTGGCCCCACGGTGGGCGCCAAATGTCGGGTGGTAGGTGCGACATATGCCAGCGGGTGGCTTATCATTGTGGGAGCCAGTAAAACATCACCGGTGCCTGAAACAGGATGAGGCGAAGACATGCACGCCGGCGAATCTTACCCAGCTTCGGGGCTCTCCGTGGAGATAACACCCCTACTGCTGCTCTGCGGGGTCTCCGCATGATCACTAGATGAACAAGTAGCTACACGATGCTCCTTGAGCTATTTGGCGTGAGGAGGAAGAAGGGCTTTGCTTGCTCTCTTCTCCTCCCTACGTGGTGTCTAAAACTAGCAGGGCTCCACCCTTTGCATGGGTGTCCCGGGGGGTTAATATAGGCCTACCCCCCGGGGGTACAATGGTAATCCAGCTGGGCGTGGGGCCCAGCCGTCTGTGTCTTCGCTCTCCGGATTCTGCACCGGCTGCTGGGTCCCGCCGGCTGGTGGGTCCCGCCGGCTGCCGGCTCCTTGGTCGACAGGCAGGCCCCACTGTCCAGGGCCTTGTCGGTGGCTGGTTACTATTGCTCAATCTTGGTGACGAGGGCTTCACCGAGGTAAGCATGGCTACAGTGCTGCCGTCCGGCGGGTGACCACTGTAGCCTCACCGCGTCTTGTCTCCTTAATGGGGCGTCTCCTTCGAGGGGGTGGCAAGCCGGCTGGAGAAAGCCGGCTCCGTCTCGGGCCGACTGGGGGAGGCCAGGCCGCCTTCAGGTGTCTCTCTGCCTGAAGGGGCCCACCGCCCATGGGCCGTACTGGTAGCCCTTCGTGGATGACATCAGGGTCAGTGTGGCAACAGTGCCGCGCCGGATGGGTCATGGCCACCCGTACGGCGCACTATGCCAGGCACGCTCCGGGATTCGGGGGTGGCAGGCTTCACTGTAGCCACGCCCTGTCACATCGTCGTTATGTGGATGCAGACTTCGGGGGTACAGTCTTGACCGCTTTATGGGAGCCGGCTCCTTGGAGTCGGCCTTCTCGCAGCCAGCTCCTTGGAGCCGGCCCTCCCGCGGCTTTCTTCATGAGGGCTGAAGTCGGACCGCCTTCCAATAGCCGGCCTGGGAGACAGCCGGCTAGGGGAAGGCGGCCCCATGTCTTGGATTCTTGAGAGCCGAATCGGCTCGTAATTTTTTCAAAAAGGCCAGGGGGAGCCGGCTAGGCTACCCGTGGTCACTTACTCCGACAAGGGATCCTCGAACCCGGGGGGTTGCTTGACGTAAACCAATTCATTAATAGGACCATTAAAAAAAGCACTCTTCACATCCATTTGTTGTAACTTAAAGTTATGATGAGAAGCATATGCAATCAACATGCGAATGGATTCAAGACGAGCAACGGGAGCAAAGGTTTCACCATAGTCGATACCCTCGACTTGGGAGTAGCCTTGTGCTACCAAACGAGCCTTGTTGCGAATGATAATCCCATGGGCATCTTGCTTGTTCTTAAATATCCACTTGGTTCCTATGACATTGTGATTCCTAGTTGGTCTTGGCACCAATCTCCACACTTTGTTGCGCTCGAAGTTGTTGAGTTCTTCATGCATGGCATTGAGCCAATCCGGATCTTCTAGCACTTCATAGACCTTGTGGGGTTCCACACAAGAGACAAACGCGTGATGCTCACAATAATTTGCTAATTGTCTACGAGTGCTTACCCCCTTTCTTAAGCTTCCAAGCACATTCGTCATGAGATGATCCTTGGTGGAGAGCTTGGAAGTAACCTTGGCGGCACGACGCTCTAATTCCTCCTCGGGGGTGAGACGAGGAGTGGTCACTTGATCATCTTGAGCGTCGTCTTGGGCTTGTTCTTGTTCTTGAACTTGCTCGGAGGAGAGAACTTGACCTTGGACATCACTTGATGTGTCAACACCGTTTTGAGCATGATCTTGCCCTTGGTCATGTTCTTGAGGATGAGAGCCTTCATGTTGTTCTTTGGAAGCGTGTGGGCCTTGGGTTGGTGATGGCTCCACTTGAGTGGAGCTTTGTCCTTCTCCTTCGGCCGCAAGGGGTTCCTCAATGGGTAGGATAAAGCCAACACCCATTCTTCTTATGGCTTGGGGAGGAATTTCATCACCTACATCACAAGTGCCACTTTGCTCCACTTGGGAGTCATTATTCTCATCAAACTCCATGTTACATGTCTCCTCAATAAGTCCCGTGGATTTATTGAGGACACGGTAAGCATGAGAGTTTGTAGCATAGCCAACAAATATGCCCTCATAAGCTCTAGCCTCAAATTTAGACAACCGAACACCTTTCTTGAGAATGAAACACTTACACCCGAATACCCGGAAGTACTTGAGGTTGGGCTTGTTACCGGTGAGTATCTCGTATGGAGTCTTGTTCAAGCCCTTGCGGAGGTAGAGCCGATTGGATGCATGACATGCGGTGTTGATGGCTTCGGCCCAAAAGTTGTACGGAGACTTGAACTCCGCCATCATGGTCCTTGCCGCATCCATCAACGTCTGGTTCTTCCTCTCCACAACACCGTTTTGTTGAGGGGTGTATGGTGCGGAATATTGATACTTGATTCCCTCATCACTAAGAAATTCATCCAAGGTGTAGTTCTTGAACTCGGTGCCATTGTCACTTCTTATTGTCAAGATCTTTGCATTGTGTTGACGTTGTGCTTCATTTGCAAAGTCAATGACGGTTTGTTGGGTCTCGCTCTTCCTCTTGAAGAAATACACCCACGTGTACCTTGAGTAGTCATCCACAATCACCAAGCAATACTTCCTACCTCCAAGACTATCGAAGGATGGGGCCCCAAAGAGATCCATGTGAAGGAGCTCCAAGGGCCTCTTTGAATAAATGATAGTCGTGGGAGGGTGAGCCTTCTCATGTAGCTTTCCTTCGATAGAGGCACTGCAAGCACGATCTTTAGCAAAACTAACATTCGTTAGTCCACGGACATGGTCCCCCTTGAGGAGACTTTGCAAAGATCTCATATTGACATGGGCTAAATGGCGATGCCAAAGCCATCCCATATCAACTTTAGCCATTAGGCATGTCGCGGTCTTAGTGGGTCGCTCCGAAAAGTTAATCGCATATAGACCGTTCTCGACATGCCCAACAAAAGCTACTTTAAGAGTCTTGCTCCACAAGAGGGCCACGGTATCGATATCAAAGAACGTGGCAAAGCCCATGATTGCAAGTTGACGAACGGAAAGTAAATTGTATGAAAGGGACTCAACAAGAATGACCTTCTCGATCGTGAGATCATGAGAGATGACCACCTTGCCAAGTCCCAATACCTTAGAAGATGAGGCGTCACCCCACTCGACATTGGTGGGCATAGATGGAACTTTGTGCACGTCCACCACCAAGTCCTTGCTTCTGGTCATATGATTTGTAGCTCCGCTATCGAGCAACCATGATCCACCACCGGAAGCAAACACCCACGAGAGATCAATGCTTGGTTTTAGGTACCCATTTTGTAATGGGTCCTTTGATGTTAGTAACAAGGGTCTTAGGAACCCAAGTAGACCATTCAATGTACTCATGAAGAGAACCAACAAATTTGGCATAAACATGCCCATCACTAGCACGGCATAACACATAAGAAGGGTTAAAATCGCCGGCTTTGTTGAGAGGGGTGACATTGCCCTTCTTGACATTGTTCTTCTTCTTCTCCTTGGGGCACTCTCTCCCTCCCTCACAAAGGTTTGCATGAGGGGAGGAGGTCGTTTGGTCTTGTCATTCTTCTTCTTGTTCTTGGAGTCGGGCACGTACCCAACCCCTTCCTTGGCCACACCTCCCTTTTGGTTGATCAAGAGATTGTTGAGGTTCTTCTTTCCTTGTATGCAAGTCACAAGACCTCTCTCAAGTTGCTCCTTCAACTTTGCATTTTCCTCAACAAGATGTATATGCTCACAACACGGGTTAGTAGCATTTGCATTATCAATTAAAACCATATGAGGAAAAGTTGCTTTCTCCTTAGTTAGCTTCACTTGGAGTTGATCATGAGACTCCTTGAGACTAGCGTGAATACCCTTCAAGGCCTTGTGGGCCTTGTCAAGTATATCAAACTCCTCTTTGAGTCTAGCAAGATCAACCCCGAGTTTGGCCTTCTCGAAATTTAGCACACGAGAAACAATGAGGACATGATCATAATCTTTCTTTAACTTAGCATGATCAACGTTGTGTGACTCCTCAAGAGCCAAACGAAGACCACACTCTTCCTCAAGAGCATTGGAAAGATCCGAAATCTCATCGGCATAGTCACGACTATGCCCTTCCATCTTAGAGATGGTGTCTTCATGAGCCTCGATCATGTCATTGGCTTCACCAAGATGTTCATAGAGAGCAACAAAGTGCTTCTTGGATTTTCCCTTGAGTTTGCCCATAAAGGCCTCAAACTCGTTAGCCTCCAATTAACTCCCTCAAGTTCATTAATGCTATCCGTCGGCGAAGGATGATTAATGATGGTAGTTTTGATGTTGTAGGTTACCTTGTTGGTGGCTTTAGCCATGAGGCCCTTGGCGGTGATGCTCTCATTGGGTGAGTCGAAGAGAGACACCCGTGACGTTGTTGCAATGGCAACGGAGGCCATGGCAACCGACTCATCATCTTCATCATCGTCATCATTCTCATTGTACTCTTCTTGCACAACCAAAGCCTTGGGAGGAGTCTTCTTGGTGAAGTTGTTCTTGTTGGGGAACGACTTGGCCTTGTCCTTTCGGATGAGCTTGCCACCATTGTCTTCCCTCTTCTCATACGGGCATTCCGCAACGAAATGACTCACGTTGCCGCAATTGTAGCAAGTCCTTACACGTTGCTTGCCCCTTGTGCCACTCGAGTTGTTTTTGCTAAAGTTTGGCCTCGAGTTTTTCTTGCTCCAAAATTGCCTTGAAGCAAGTGCCATGTGTTCATGATATGCAGACTTCGTATCATCGGGGTTGCTCTCCTCTTCTTCCTCTTCTTCTTCAACGGTGAGCTTGGCCTTCAATGCAAGATTAGGCCTCTTTGCCCTTTGGTAACGAAGCACCGCATTATCGGCGGTCTTGTCCAGAATGTTCATGGCCACAAACTCATCCAACACTTCGCTTGAGGTCAAAGTGTGGAAGTCCGGTCTTTGACGAATGACGGAGGACATGGCCTTGTGATAGGGCATCATTGCCTTGAGGAATTTGCGCTTGATCCAATTTTCACCCGTGTCCTTGCTCCCGTGATCTCGTAGTGAGACCGCGAGTTTGGTTACTCTCCGATAAAGCTCACGAGGTTCTTCATCTTCTTTCATTGCAAACTCATCGGCCTCATCTTGTACCACTTCATAGTTGGAGCGTTGAATGCTTGCACTTCCCCGGTAGAGAGAGACAACACAATGCCATGCATCCTTGGCCAAGGCGAAGGGACGATGATGAGGTAGGTCTTCGGGTGGAATTGCATCTTGAATGATGAAGAGAGCATTCTCGTTGAATTGATTGTGTGCGGCTTCTCGAGGAGTGAAGTTGCTTGGATCATGTGGATAGAAACCTTCTTCAATGATTCTTCAAAGGTTAGTGTTCACATGATTTAAATGACGTTTAAAGCGGTAAACCCAAGAACCAAAGTCCTCATTTTTCACAATCTTAGGAGGAGGACCAGCATGATTCAAATGAGTGGAAGGAATCGGTCCACCATAAACAAGTGGTGGTTCCACATGGGCAAAGATGTCGGTGCCATTCTTACCACTAGAAGAAGGAGCCTTTTCACTACTAGCTTCCCCCTTGTCGGGGATAGCATCCGTCACCTTGTTGGCGGGATCACCCACTTTCAACGGTGCGGTGGATAGTTTAAGCCCCTCAAGAAATTTAGTAAACATGCTCTCAACTTCGGTCGTCATGGAGGTTTTCAATGTCTCCAAGGCCACATTGAACTCCTACGAGAGACCGAGGTTCCCCCATCGCCCGTAGACGAGACCGGATTCACACCGGAGTGTTCCTCCACACCGTCTACGGTATCAACCATACTCTTTGGATGGTAAAGTCCTTAATAAAGAGACGAGGCTCTGATACCAATTGAAAGGATCGATATGGTTGACTAGAGGGGGGTGAATAGGCAACTAACAATTTTTAGCTTTTCTTTAACAATTTAAACTTTGCATCAAAGTAGGTTGTCTAGATATGCAACTAAGTGAGCAACCTATATGATGCAACAAGGATAGGAACACAAGCAAGCAAGAGATATGAAACAAATAAGCTTGCTCAAGTAAGGGCACAAGATAACCAAGAGTGGAGACGGTGGAGACGAGGATGTGTTGCCGAAGTTCCTTCCCTTTGAGAGGAAGTACGTCTCCGTTGGAGCGGTGTGGAGGCACAATGCTCCCCAAGAAGCCACTAGGGCCACCGTATTCTCCTCACGCCCTCACACAATGCGAGATGTCGTGATTCCACTATTGGTGCCCTTGAAGGTGGTGACCGAACCTTTACAAACAAGGTTGGGGCTCTCTCCACAACTTAATTGGAGGCTCCCAACAAAACCACGAAGCTTCACCATAATGGAATATGGCTCCGAGGTGACCTCAACTGTCTAGGGTGCTCAAACACCCAAGAGTAACAAAATCCACACAAGAAAGTATGGGGGAAGCAAATATCCTTTGGTGGAAGTGTAGATCTAGGTATCCTCCTTCAATCCCTAGCAAATCAACAAGTTTGGGTGGATAGAGAGAGAGATCGGGCAAGAGAGCTTGAGGTGCATTAATGGTGGAGTGAGAGGGGTCAAAGGTGAGTGTGGTAGGTGGGAGAAGCTCTCTTAAATACCAACCCTAAATATCCAGCCATTGCTGCGCTTTCAGCCCCGCAGCGGTACAACCGGTCCTTGTCCCGGTACAACCGGGACTCACGGTGTAGCTGCAGAACCCTACCAGGCGGTACAACCGGGCCACTAGGCGGTGGTACCGGTTAAGAGAATGACCGGACCAACCGCCCAGCCACCGCACAACTACCGCCTCGAAACAGAGACGAGACCGGTACTTGAGCGGTGCAAGACCGGAACAACCGCATGGCTCTGAGCTCTTGGACGGCGAAGTTCTGAGCGGAAGAACCGCTCAGACCACCGGTGGTACCGGTCAACGAGGATCGACCGGATCAACCGGGCCACCACCGCCCGAGAACCGCATCAGAATAGAGCCTTGAGCGGTACTTGAGCGGTGCATGGCCGGAACCACCGTCCTAGCCTTTGTTGAGCAAGGTGGCGGTACCACCGCCCGGAGGCAGCGGGACAACCGCTCGGTCAAAGCTGGAGAGCGTCAAGGTCCAGCGGTACAACCGCTGGGAAGAGCAGAAACAAGAGGGAAAGACAGGGGAACTCTCTCTCTCTCACACACAACTGAGGAAGACAAGGAAGGGGTGAGGAAAGTGTACGTGAACTGATTCCCCCAGAGCTTCCTAATGAGGATTCCCTCTTGATAGTACGGGTACTCTACGACCAAAGAAAATAAAAGCGTAGAGGACACGTCTTCGATCTTTTCCTTCGAGAGGCAATAGCAATCCGATGTAAGCCTAAGCATTGAGAACCTGGAACATATAGCATACGATTAGACCACAAAGGGTTGTCATCATCATCCAAAACATAAAGTAGGGAAATGCCCTTTCACTCATCATCAGCATCGGCGTCAGCGATGAGGCCATTGTCTTCAGTGTTGAAGATGGACTTGGCGACATAAGCTGAAGCTAGAGCCAGGCTTGCCACGCCTGAATCGGACTCCTCCTCCGCCTACTCAGAAGCAGACTCCTCCTATGAATCCATCTCCTTGCGAACAAACGCACGAGCCCTGCTTGATGAGCTCTTCTTGTATGATGAAGGCTTTGATGAAGACTTTGAAGAAGACTTTGAGGATTTCTTCTTCTTCTTGTCATCAGAATCATATTCCTTGCTCTTCTTCTTCTTCTTCTTCTTCTTCTTCTTCTTCTTCTTCTTCTTCTTCTTCTTGGTCTCATTGTCCCATTGAGGACATTCAGAGATGTAGTGAATAGGTTTCTTGCACTTGTCGCATGTTCTCTTCTTGTGGTCACGAGAGGAGGCTTCATCATTTCATGAGCTGGATCTTGAAGACTTTCTGAATCCTTTCTTCTTGGAGAACTTCTGGAACTTCTTCATGAGCATAGCTAGCTCCTTTCCAATGTCTTTAGGATCCCCAGACCTGCCGTCAGATTCTTCTTCAGATGAGCACACAACCTTTGCCTTCAAAGCCCGGGTTCGGCCATAGTTGGGGCCATAGATATCTCTCTTCTCAGATAACTGGAACTCATGTGTGTTGAACCTCTCAAGTATTTCAGACGAATCGAGAGTCTTGAAGTCAGGACTGCTACCTCTTGAGCATGTGTTGGTTTTCCCTTGAAGAGGAAAGGGTAATGCAGCAAAGTAGTGTAAGTATTTCCCTTAGTTTTTGAGAACCAAGGTATCAATCCAGTAGGAGACAACACACAAGTCACCTAGTACCTGCACAAACAATCAAGAACCTTGCAACCAACGTGATAAAGGGGTTGTCAATCCCTTCATGGTCACTCGCAAAAGTGAGATCTGATAAAGATAGTAAAGTAAATATTTTTTGGTATTTTTGTTGCATAGATTGGAAAGTAAAGATTGCAAAATAGTAAACGAGATGCGATGTAAATAAAAGAGACGAAATATAATAAGAAGGAGACCCAGGGGCCATAGGTTTCACTAGTGGCTTCTCTCAAGATAGCATGTATTACAGTGAGTGAACAAATTACTGCCGAGCAATTGATAGAAAAGCGCATAGTTATGAAGATATTTAAGGCAATGATCATGAATATAGGCATCACGTCTGTGTCAAGTAGACCGAAATGATTCTGCATCTACTACTATTACTCCACACATCGACCGCTATCCAGCATGCATCTAGAGTATTAAGTCCATAAGAATAGAGTAACACATTAAGCAAGATGACATGATGTAGAGGGATAAACTCAAGCAATATGATATAAACCCCACCTTTTTATCCTCGATGGCAACAATACAATACGTGCCTTGCTGCCCCTACTGTCACTGGGAAAGGACACCGCAAGATTGAACCCAAAGCTAAGCACTTCTCCCATTGCAAGAAAGATCAATCTAGTAGGCCAAACTAAACCGATAATTCAAAGAGACTTGCAAAGATATCAAATCATGCATATAAGAATTCAGAGAAGAACCAAATAATATTCATAGATAATCGAGTTCATAAATCCAAAATTCATCAGATCTCGGCAAACACACCGCAAAAGAGTATTACATCGAATAGATCTCCAAGAACATCAAGGAGAACTTTGTATTGAAGATTAAAGAGAGAGAGAAGAAGCCATCTAGCTAATAACGATGGACCTGAAGGTCTGTAGTAAACTACTCACGCTTCATCGAAGAGGCTATGGTGTTGATGTAGAAGCCCTCCGTGATCGATTTCCCATCCGGCAGATCACCGGAAAAGGCCCCAAGATGGGATCTCATGGGTACAGAAGGTTGCGGCGGTGGAAAAGTGGTTTCGTGGCTCCCCCTGATGTTTCTAGGGTATAAGAGTATATATAGGCGAAAGAAGTACGTCGGTGGAGCCACGTGGGGCCCATGAGGGCGGGGGCGCGCCTACCCCCTAGGTGCGCCCTCCTGCCTCATGGCCGCCTCACAGAGTTCCAGACTTCCACTCCAAGTCTTCTGGTTTGCTTTCAGTCCAAGAAAGATCATCGCGAAGGTTTCATTCCATTTGAATTCCGTTTGGTATTCCTTTTCTGCGAAACTCTAAAATAGGCAAAAAAAAACAGAAGCTGGCACTGGGCCTCCGGTTAATAGGTTAGTCCCAAAAATAATATAAAAGAGCATATTAAAGCCCATTAAACATCCAAAACAGATAATATAATAGCATGGAACAATTAAAAATTATAGATACGTTGGAGACGTATCAAGGACGTTCTTGAATCATCAGGGCCAGTGTGTCGAATGAGCTGTCAAGTGATCTCAGGAGCTTCTTGATGATTTCGTGCTTGGTGATCTCAGTGGCGCCAAGTGCTCGAAGCTCATTTGTGATATCAGTGAGGCGATCAAATGTCAGCTGGACATTCTCATTGTCGTTTCTCTTGAAGCGGTTGAAGAGGTTGCGAAGAACATCAATCCTTGAATCTCTCTGAGTTGAGATGCCTTCGTTGACCTTCGAGAGCCAGTCCCAGACCAGCTTCGCAGTTTCCAATGCACTCACACGGCCATACTGTCCTTTGGTCAGATGACCACAGATGATGTTCTTGGCAGTTGAATCCAGTTGAATGAACTGCTTGACATCAGCAGTGGTGACACCTTCACCGACCTTGGGAACGCTATTCTTGACGACATACCAGAGGTCGACATCAATGGCTTCAAGATGCATGCGCATCTTATTCTTCTAGTAGGGGTAATCAGTGCCATCGAAGACTGGGCATGCAGCAGAGACCTTGATTATCCCTGCAGTCGACATAGCTAAAAGTCCAGGTGGTTAAACCGAATCACACAGAACAAGGGAGCACCTTGCTCTGTTACCAATTGAAAGTGCTAGTTATTGACTAGAGGGGGGTGAATAGGTGATTTTTACGAAAGTCTTCAAAACATGAGGTCTTTGAAGACAAACAGTAGAAATGAACCTATCGATATGCAGTGGAAGGTAGACTACAGTAGACAAGCCATAGTCAAGTAAGCAATGAAGTGAAAGCACGAAGACTATCGACAGCTAGGTAGTATGGATCAGGATGGAAGACAGTATGAAGCCAAACAATTGATAGACTTCACTCACTGAAGTCAATCAGATCAGACAGGCAGACAATGACTTCATGAAGACAAACTCTAAAGTAAAGGGAAGTGAAGGATAGAACTAGTTGCTTGGTGAAGACAAGGATTTGGTAGACCAGTTCTAGTTGCTGTGACAACTGTACATCTGGTTAGGGAGGCTGATATTTAACTCAGAAGACCGCGTCTTCACCTTATTCCCCTTGAGCTAAGGACACCCAGTCCTCACCCAATCACTCTGGTAAGTCTTCAAGGTAGACTTCCAAACCTTCACAGACTTCATTCACTAGAAATCCACAATGGCTCTTGGATGCTCAGAACGCGACGCCTAACCGGCTGGAGGATTCACAGTCCTCAAGTGTAACAAGTCTTCAGGTCACGCGGACAGAAAGACTTCAGTGATGCCTAACACTCTTTGGCTCTGGATGTTTTGGGCTTTGTCCTCGCAAGGATCTCTCTCTCAAATGCTTCGGAGGTGGGTTGCTGTCAAACGACAAAAGCCGTGCACTAACCCCGAGTAGCCACCAATTTATGGTGGGCTATTTATAGCCCGAAGGCAACCTGACATGATATGTCCGAAATGACCCTGGATTACTAAGGAACCGACATGTGTCCAACAGTCGAATTTCAAACACACGCGGCAGCTTGACTTGGGCTACAAGTAAAGCTGACTCATCCAGCTCTGGATGAGATTTGCTCTCAGTGTCTTTGCTCGAAGACATAGGATTTTGGTTGAGCATCACTTCAGTCACTCTGACTTTGTTCACTTGAACCCCACTTAACAGTACAGTGGTTCCTATGACTCAACAAAGAAGAAAAGAAAACTATGAAACAACTACGTCTTCGCACTCCATAGTCTTCACATGCATGTCTTCTCGTGTCATAATCTTCACTGTGAATATCTTCACAGAGCACCATTGTCTTCAATGTCTTCACACATTTTTAGGGCCATCTCCAGTAGGTAAACCGAATCAATAAGGGACCACTACCTATGTTATCCTACAATTCTCACAAACACATTAGTCCCTCAACCAAGTTTGTCATCAGTACTCCAAAACCAACTAGGGGTGGCACTAGATGCACTTAAAATTAGTGACATCTATCGAGACACACAACATAGAAAATAAACTACTAAAGAAATGAAGTAGAGTAGAGTGAACCAGTGGTGCTCGATTGTGATAGATGATTTGTAGACCAGTTCACTCTTCTACAAAAGAGCTACGTCTGGTTGGAGGGACTTGTGATTGAACACAAGAGAAAACCTCTGTCTGTCCTGTTCTCCTTCAACCCAAAGCTTACCAAACTTTAGTTGAACTCACTCGGGGTAGATTCTTATCAACAATCTACAAACCTTTGACAGACTTCTTCATGAACCACAATTACTCTTGGTTGGTTAAGACTTTGCTTGGTGAAGACAATTACTCTTCTACACTCAAGCCATCACCTATCTGTCTAGAGAGTGTGCAACTCTTAAGAGTAATATGTACAAGTGTTCTAACTCAGATATCTACTATGATGCTCAACCACTATCTACGTTTTGGCTCTTGATTTTCCCTCACTGGATCTTACACTCAAATCTCTCGAGAGGGGTGCTAAATCAACTTCTCAGCATTTCAAGCGGAGCAGCCAACAAAAAATGTTGGAGCGTGGTGGCTATTTATAGTTGCAACCTTCCGTGGTGGGAAATGACAATTTAGGACAGAAAGCCTAACCAATGGCCATCCGGCATGTTTCTAATGGTCAAATTTCAAGCACAACAGTAACATTACTTGAGGAACAATTAATATTAACTCATTGGTCCAAAAGTTATCCGTCACAGCTCAAAGGAAGATCGTCTCTGGCTGACAAGTAAAATTTTGGTGGACGAAGAGATTTCTCATAGTCTTGCATAGGTTTCAGCTAAGCAACACAACAGACTTAAGCTTCGAGAACCCATACCCCTCTCAATAGTATAGAGGTCCTATGACTCAAAAGAGAGAAAACGAACAATGAAACGAATCCTACATCTTCGTGTCGCCTTCAATCTTCTCGACTATAATCATTCGTCTTTGTACACACAGAATAAAATTTGCTTCGCATCCGCAATAATTTTAAGATGTCAACTCTTTCACACAATCTTCTTGGTATACTCTCTTCTCGAAATGTATCTCTTTCTTGTGTGCAATAGAAATGTTCCTCGGTGAAGTTAAACTTCAGGGAAGAATATAGCATTCTTCTAAGTACTCTAGAGATTATTTCTCTCTGTGTGTACAAGCAAACAAACCAATCCCTTACTGTTTGTGTCAACAATCTCCAAAACAGAAAGGGGCAAGGAATTGCACCAATATGTTCCCCACCTAGTTCTCATCATCGCTGACCACCACCACACCCGACACACGTGGAAGCTTCCCTCCTGCACGTCGTGCGAGTGGGTGAGCGGCGCACACAAGCAGCCCAACGGCTCCCTCAAAGGCGGGCGCGCTTGCTCACAGCGGTCGAGCTGCGGAGGCGGTGCTCCTCCGCGTCGCTGCCATGACCTTTGTGGATCCGCCGCTCCTTCTAGGGTCTCCAGGGTCGCACCTAAATGATTCAGCCATGGATCTACTAGAGATGTCAACCATGGAGGCGGAGAAAGGGAGGAATCGCTTGTCCGAGTTGTTCGATTCGTGGCGAAGGAGTGATCCGGGGGCTAACCCTAAATCGGGTGCAGAACCAATGATATAGCGGTGGAGGGGGTGGATTTAGAGCAGCCCATGGAATTTTATCCATGCCAAGCCGATATGTGGTTTCAGTCCGAGCAATAAAATGGCCCGGAACCGCATATTAGCCGTAATTTTGCGGGTCGGGAGCATTTTGCATGATCTAGAGACACATTCACTCCATTAGCAGACTTCCGCTCACCAGCAGCTCCGCGGCGGCCGGCGGGGACTTCTACCTAGTTTAGCTTCATTTGGGAGCCTGGTTTCTCCATGTAATTCTTAGTTTTCAGCTAGTGTCCCAGCGTTTACTTTTTATTTGAAGACAACTTGTACATTCAAATTCGTTCGATGTATTAAATGTTTAGTTTGGTGATAGAACTTTAAAAATATCACCATGAGTCATAGAACTTGCTCTGAATGTTTAGTTTGGGGCTAGAACTTTAAAAATACGGCTTTGTCGTCAACCAACTTGTATTGTCGTGCAAATATGTTCACTTTATCTGTATCTAGATGTATCCTACGCATATGCCAGCGTGCTATGGCCCACTCTCAATGGTCGAAACAGCACGGGGCGACATGCTCGTTTAGAAAAAACACTAATGCTTTGTATTTAATGCGCATAAGCCCCTCATCAGCACGTGTGGGTCCCGCTTGACAACATGCTAGATGAATAAATATCTCCTTGACATATGGGTTCTATTTGTCGCAAGTGGTGGTGTGAGTGAAATGAGAAATAAAAAGGACATACGGGGCTCGCACTCATGACGACATGCACACACATGTCGTATGCCAAACACTACACCAAGAATGTCTTTGAAGAAAATCTTATTTGGGGGTTCTCGCCGGCGCGTGGCCGGAGGTGGAGAAGATGGCGGAGCGACGCCCTGGCGGCTCCTCCCGATGGAGGCGGTGCACGAGGTGGCGCCCACTACGGTGGGGCCGATGACGACGGTGTGGGACAGAATCATGGTCAGACAGTCTGCTTTTGACCGGATAGGCGGTAGGGCAGTTGGGATTTCAAATCCTCAGGCAGGACAAGTTGGCGGGGAGGAAGATTCTGGAGTTGGGCGGGAGGGGCACCACAATTGGTGGATCGACAAGTGGACGGGTCGCCAGCTGCGCAGGTGATCCTGGCCGTGACTGGCCGACAGGATGGGTCAGTGGGGCCGGTCCTCACTACGGACACGCCCCATCCTCTGCTCGTTGTGGAGTCAGGGGGGACAGGAAGGATGGCGACAAATGCTGAGGAGGTAGGGACAGATTCTCAGCCCCACCCAGGAAGGAACGTGGGCGGCTACTCAGTTTGGAACGATGCAGCGCGTGTGGATAAGGACAGGGATGGATCTCGAGACACCCAGGAGGGACATATGGCCGCCCCAGGTCAGGACAAGAGCAGGCGGTGTGATGTGGTGGAAGGGCCAGAGCTTGGGCCGCACGCCACCAATGATGGGTCGACTTCGAGGTTGGGCACGAGGACTTTGATGGTGATTGAGGAGAGTGCGAGGCGGGACCCTCCAGAGGGGAATCAAGCTAATTTGGTGGGGATTGGTGAGCCAATTGGGGACCCGTTGGAAGCTGCACTGGATGTGAACCATGCATGCAACGACGACGTGCACGTACCACAGCCTGAGCCAGCGGGCACTGGGGAGGTTGGTGTGCTCGCATTGTGTGGTGCTGGGGAGGATACTATGGGCATGACAACACAGGAGGCCATGGCATACAACAAGCTGAAGAGCTTCTGCTCAAATATAATCAAGAATTTGGCCCCACCTCTTCTCAAGGAGGTCCAAGCGGCCACGTTAAGGCCAGAGGCGATACCGTTCACTCCGAAGCGTGTGACTAGGGCGAACAAGAAGGGCGCCTCCTCAAGCAGTGCTAAGGGAAACCCAGCAGAAAATGTGCTTCTTCACGCTATGGGGATTGCGCCTGAAGAGATTGTGGCTGATGATGGCATGGTCAGAGAGCTCCAAGCTCTCTTCGACTCACCTCTAAGGGAGCAGCATGTCCGTATCATCGCTGGCCTATTTGGTAAGGTCGTGCCGGAGCCACATATGATGGAAGGAGATAATGTGGTGATGCTGAGCGCGTAGTGAGAGGCTGTGTGCGGGTAGTGGAGTTCTCGTATCCCTTATGGATATACAACCACAAGTGCTATGTTCGAATGTCTGGGGTCTCAACAACCCGGCCAAGAGGAAGGCGGTTAGGGAGTTTGTTAGCTCGGTTAGGGTGAACTTGGGGTGCTTCCAAGAGACCAAGCTGGATGTACTGGATCAATTTTTAGTTATGCAATGTCTTGGGCCATCGTTTGATGGTCATGTGTATTTGCCGGCCGTGGAGACTAGGGGAGGTATTTTGTTGGCTTGGGATAGTACGGTGCTCATGGTGGATAGCTTCGCGCTAGACACCTATTTTCTCACGGGCATGGTGCATACTAAGGTGGGAGATCCATGGTGGATCTCGGTGGTGTATGGTCCGCAAGAGGTGGAGGCCAAATGCTAATTCTTGGAGGAGTTGAGAAGAAGACGCATGACTTGTCATGGACCGTGGATGATCTTGGGTGATTTTAATATGATCTTGAGCGCTGCCGATAAAAGCAACACTAATGTTAATAGAAGGGTGATGGGGATGTTTAGGGACTTTGTGGACGGCCACGAGTTGAAGGAAATGTACATGCACGGCAGGAGGTACACTTGGTCAAATGAGAGGGACTCCCCCACTTTGACCAAGATTGACCGCGTCCTTACTACAGCGGAGTGGGAGCTTGATAACAATGATTACCTGCTACAAGCGTTGTCAACTGGTGTGTCTGACCTCGCACCCCTACTCCTCACTACCAGTGCGGGTTTCTGTGCTAAGAAGAGATTTTGGTTCGAGATGTTTTGGACAAAGCTGGATGGTTTCGATGAAGCGGTCAAGGAAGCGTGGGTTTGCGACCCTGAGATTGTTGATCCCTATAAGAGGTTGGATGCGCTATTGCGTAACGCGGCCGTGTATCTCCAAGCATGGGGGCAGAGGAGGATGGGCAACGTAAAGGTACTTATGCGAGTGGCTACATGGGTCATCCATAGACTGGATATTGCCCAGGAGATGCGACCTCTTGACAGACAGGAGGTTTGGCTCAGGAAAACACTCAAGCATACTTTATTGGGGCTGGCTGCTATGTAACGTACGATTGATCGTCAGAGATCAAGGATGAAATGGTTGAAGGAAGGTGACGCTAATACCAAACTTTTCCAAGCGGTCGCGAATGGGCGCAGATCTAAAAACTTCATCCCACACATTAAGAGTGATGGGGTGGTCATTACGGAGCAAAAGCAGAAGGAGGATCTCTTTGGCCGGGTGTATGAGAATCTCATCGGCAGGGATAGTGCACGGGAGTTCTCTCTGGACTTGCAGTACCTAGGCATGCAACAGTATGATTTGTCGGAGCTTGAGGATATGATTACTGAGGATGAAGTGTGGAAGGTGATTAAAGAAATGCCCCCGGACCGCGCCCCTGGCCCGGATGGGTTTATTGTAGCTTTTTACCAGAGAGCATGGGCTACCATCAAGGGAGACATCATGGCGGCTATCATGAAGTTCTATGTTGGAGATGGCAGAGGGATGGCAAAATTGAATAAGGCTCACATCGTGCTCATCCCCAAGAGGTCCGACGCTGAGGAGGTTGGGGACTTCAGGCCAATTAGTCTGACACATAGTGTGCCAAAGTTGATTGCCAAAGTCCTTGCGAATCGCCTCAGGAAGCGCATGCCAACGATTGTGGAGGCAAACCAGTCGGCCTTCATCAAGGGCCGACACCTTCATGATAATTGCATGTTGGTCAGGCAGGTGGCCAGGAAGATATATGCTAGGAAGAAACCAGGAGTGTTTCTAAAGCTGGATATATCTCGGGCTTTTGACTCGCTTTCATGGCCCTTCCTTTTCGAGGTTATGGCAGCGAAGGGTTTTGGGGTGAGATGGAGATCCTGGATGGCTATACTTCTTAGAACGGCTAGCACTAAGGTGATCGTAAATGCGGTTCAGGGAAAAAGCATTGCACTGGCGTGCGGTCTGCGGCAAGGGGATCCCGTCTCCCCTCTTCTTTTCATATTGGCTATGGATGCGCTCACGGCTATTGTCAGGAAAGCCCTGGAGTTGGGAGTGATTACTGATATGGTGGGGATTGCGGCTGTCCAGAGGATCTCGATCTACGCCGACGATGTGGCTTTGTTCATCAAGCCGACTACCCAGGAGCTAAGTTTTGTTAGAGCTGCACTTGATGCTTTTGGAGTGGCTTCGGGACTGCACGTTAACTACAGGAAGTCATCTGTGGTGGTGATCCGAGGGGAGGAGGAGGATAAGGCAAGGGTAGCTGCCCTGCTGCAGTGCACAATAGCAGAGTTCCCGTGCAAATACCTAGGCCTGCAGTTGGCAGTCAAGTGCCTCACCAAAGCAGATTGGCAGCCCTTGCTGGATCAAGTTAGGCATCTCGTCCCGGCTTGGCAGAGGGGATTGATTCAACGCCTGGGCAGACTCATCTTAGTGCAATCAGTCATTTCGGCTAGGCCGATACATCATCTCATGATTGCGGACGCTCCTGCCTGGGTGTTGGAGGAGATTAACAAGTGGATGCGATCTTTCTTCTAGGCTGGTAAGGACAAGGTGAATGGTGGGCAGTGCCTAGTCGCTTGGGATAATATCTGCAGACCCAAGTGTAATGGAGGGCTTGGAATCAAAAACCTGAAGTTACAATCTTTGGCGCCGAGAGCTCGTTGGGAGTGGCTTCGAAGGACCGAGCCTTCTAGGCCGTGGCAAGGGCTACCAATGATGGATGACCATGATGCGAGAGAAGTGTTTGACAGCCTGGTGCGGATTGAGGTTGGTTCAGGCGAGAAGATCTTGTTCTGGAAAGACCGGTGGATGAATGGAATGGCGGTCATAGACATCGCACCCCTGATCCTTGACACGGTGCAGCCAAGAACTATTAAGTCCAGAACGGTGCAGGAGGGCTTGACGGATGGTAGATGGGTTCTGGACTGTCAACCCGAGGCCTCTTTCATGGCTCAACTCCAGTGCATGCATTTATGTCAGGCGGTGGCCTCGGTGGCTAGGAACCCGGATGTGCCTGACAGTTTTGCTTGGTCTTGCTCCACCACGGGTGCCTATTCGGCGAAGGCGATCTATAGTAGCCTTTGCTCTGACCTGCCACGACCACCTTTGGCTAGTGGCATTTGGAGGAGCTGGGCGCCTCTGAAGTGTAAGATTTTCGCGTGGCTGGCCATGCAGTACATGATTTGGACTTCGGACCGGAGAGCACGACACGGCCTGCAGGACGAGCCTTCCCCGTGCTTTTTCTGCCTGCGGGATCAGGATGACACTGATCACATCCTATCCAGCTGTACGTATGCCAAGGAGGTCTGGTGCACACTTTGGGACACACTTCATATCAACATCGGAGATCGGGAGGCAGGGGAACCCACCTTTCACTGGTGAATGAGAATCAGGGTCAGCTTCCAGAAGGCGGAGAAGAGGGGTTTCGATACTTTGTTTATTGGGACCATCTGGACTTTGTGGAAGCAACGGAACGCAAGGGTTTTTAACAGAGTTAACCAACAAATGCGACCTAGGGAGGCAGCGAGGTGGATTCTAGATGAGTTGGCAGAGTGGAAACTTGCGGCGGGAGGTGTAGGAGGTTTACAACGTTTCGTGAGAATAGCCTAGTTTTTTCTATGTTTGGTGTTGGAGTGGGTGTGTGGATACCTGAATGTTCGCATTTGGGTGTCACTTCTTGTAAATGTCTTTGCTCCCTTCTATAAAAATATGGTATGCCATTGGCGTACTCTCGAAAAAAAAAATCTTATTTTACTTTATAGTGAAAGCAGGGTTTAGGTGATATTTTCACATCAATATCAATGGTCTCCATCATTTTTTCTTCTTCAGTTTTAGCAGATATTTACACGCAAAAAGATGCAATGGGGAGAGACTCGAACTCGCAAGCTGGGGTCACCTAGCGGATGTGCAGTACTAACCGTTGGAACGTGCCCAAGCTTTGTTCTTTTCTAGTTTCAATTTTATATATTTTAGTGCCAATTTTTTTGAATTCAAAATCCATTTGAATAAATTTTGGGAAGAAAAATCCGCTCATCCTCGAGTAGTCACCGTTGCCAAAACATATAAAATTATGTGCTTCTCCTTAGACACATGAACAAGTATTAATTTCGAAATGGCAAATAAAATTGCCCACCCTCGATTTGGTCAAAAATTCTTTCAGACAAAATAACAAATTTTTAATTTAAATAATTTTAAATTTAAAAATCTAGATAAAAGAAAATATAGTGCATGAATATATCATTTCTATCCTGATGGTTAGTCCATTAATTACCTGGCAATTGGCCAAGGTTTGAATCTTGTGTAGGTTATATTTTTGCAAAAAACATATTTGGTACAAAAATGATCAAAATGTTTGTGCCTCATGATTTGAACTCTAGACCTAGAGGTGTGAAGAAAACTGACCTATCGCAGCAGTACAAAACTGGATTTTAATTTTAAGTGATCCAAGTCCATTTTGACATAGGAATTCAAACCAACCAAAGTTTTCTTGTGCGGAATGAAAAAACCCACGCACCCTCTAAATTCATTCAGATAACTCTATATTATAGCAAGCTTATTGCTAACATAGTCATTGTCTTTGTATATGGTTGAATTTATGGTTGTCCCAGCCACAAAAAAGAATTTATTTGTCATGTTGAACAATATAACAATTAACAACATATAGTTCTAGACAGAAAAAATGTCCATTGTGGTGGTTAGCACGGGCGACGAGAGCGAAGAGGTTTTTGGTGAGGGTAGTGAGGGTAGGAAAGAAGAGGTTCCTGGTTCCAATCCTCGCGGCGCAGTTAATTCTAGATCTTCAAATATTTCTCGCATCCACTGGCAAGTGGGTCCCACACAGGTAGAAAGAGTAGGCCGACTGTCAAGTGGGGCCACAGACTTAATTACCAGTATTTATTATGTGTGAATGATTTATACAGACATAATTATAAATAAGGTAAGGGTTGTTCCTGCAAAAATGGTGTAACGTCCCTGCAAGGGATGGATACGCCTGCGTACATGTGACCGTATTTGCACGAGAACATAAGTAATCATAAATTCGTAACTTTAAAATTCTAACAACAAACTGAACATAAAAAATATGTTCTATGAATCGTGATAATATCTCCAAATAATAATCGGTGGACACAAACCAAAAACCACGACACATGCACAGTGCACAGCCATAAAGTGGAGTATTTCCGGTACAAGATTTCACAATATATAGATAACTCATAGGGCAGGAAGACCAGCATCTTTCTCATGGTTTCACCGGTCGTCCGTTGTTCGAGGAGGAAGCTGGCGGCACGCCAGGGATCAACGGCGGGAGGAAGGGCACCGGCGGTAGGATGGACGGCGGCGGTGGCGGCGGAGGCGGTGGGTGAAGGAACGGCAACGGCAGCACCGGCGGTATGAGCGAAGCTGGCGGCGGCTGCGGGACGAGCGGCGGCAGGATGGACGGCGGAGATGGCGCGGGGAACACCGGCGGGATGAGCGACGGCGGCGCTGGCGTGATCGGGTTCGGCGGGATGGGCACGCCCCCGATGTTCGGCGGCTCCGGCACGAGCGGAATCGGCGGGAAAAACAGGCCCTTCTCGCTGCAGACGGCCCCGTCGTGGCACCGGACGGCTGTCGCCCCGCCTGGAATCGACGACACGGTACAAGAATCGTGTCCAGATGTTAGTACTTTCGCCCGGCCGGCCGGCAACACAAGCTAGCTGATGACTCTTTGCAGCATGATCTACGTGGTACATAGCGCACCTGAGGAAGCAGCATCCGTGGCCGCTCCGCCAGAGCGGACGGAGCCTACGACGGGGACGGCTGCAGGCGCGTGCCTCCGGCCATGGCGGGCGGCGAGGTGGCCGTGGAATGAAGAGAACGCCACCAGTAGCAGGAGCAGGTGCGAGCCGCGCATTCTCGAGAGATGATGGAAGCGGCTCTGATTTGAACGTCGTCTGCTTAACTTGGTACTCGTATTTATGAAAGGACAGGAGGTTGAGAAGGAGAGGGTCGGGACGTCTCGGGGGTGGGCTCTGCCGCCGCCGCTTCGTTGTCAGAGACGAGACGGCATGCATGCATGTGCCGTCGGCCGTCCCCGTCCCTTGGGTTTTTTTTTTGGTTTGTCATGACGCTTCACGGGCGGCGTTACGACGAGAGCTGGGTGGCAAAATTCTTCGAGAAGATAACGTTTCTGTACACGGGTTTTTGTGTGGTTCCTTGCTGCTTGACATGACCACATATTTATATTTGTCTGAATCGCCATTCAACTCTTTTTTCCTTGTCGACATGTCCCGCGTCTGGAAATGAGCGTACCAAACGATAGGTGGACATACACAAGTTCTCATCCAAAGTGTTGGCCTGTCGTACTGCTCCTCCACATGCAATCCCAACAAGCGAGGGTTCATTCAATCAAGTTCACTCCCGCTGTCTTTCAAAAAAAATTAAAAATCAAACAAGTTCATGGGTCGGTACTTTGATTTGACTGCAAAATGGATACTTTCTCTTTTGGCCGGGTTGCCAAGACAATGATCCAGAAGAGAGAGGGGGGCACATGAAGCAACTAAGTGTCC
This sequence comes from Triticum dicoccoides, assembly GCF_002162155.2. Taxonomy (NCBI): domain Eukaryota; kingdom Viridiplantae; phylum Streptophyta; class Magnoliopsida; order Poales; family Poaceae; genus Triticum; species Triticum dicoccoides. Next base: position 301,374,502 of record NC_041388.1, on the reverse strand, counting down.
GTTTTTTTGGGCGGCTTAAATAATAAGTTGCTTCTATCCAGATTAAAAAAACAAGTCGCTTCGTAAATTTGGCGAGGCTTCTAATGAATGAGAGAGTCGGCTTATGAAAAAAGTTGAAGAAGAGGTGGCATATTTTTTTCAGCCGCCAAAAAGACTGACCCTAAATCGAGGGGTCATTGTATAAAACCATTGCAAAGAAAGCCTTGGCTCAGTGGTTGGGCATGCGGTTGTGCAGCCTAACGACCCGAGTTCAATTTCTAGAATTGACGGGTGATGCACAGAGGTTTCCCCCCCATTTATTGAGGATCAAGTTTGGTGTGTGGTGGAACCACTCATCAAAAATATCTTGATACTCATTTAAAAAATTCTGAGGACCATGTTTATCTTGGTGCTCATACTAAAATGGTCGTATGCATCCCTAGTTGGTGCAGAGACCGGGGAAGTGAAATTCTCCCCCATTTTAATAAGAGACTAGCCGGCTGGCTCAACAAAGGTCCCAGCCCCCGCGTCGTCCCCGCTAGGGCAGCTCGGGCGGCTCCCTACCCAGCCGCCGGGGCGCATACTCCTTCCTCCCCACCCTCCGCCGCCGTTGGGGGACGTCGCCGGTCTAAGCCCGGAGGCCGACAGCGGTGGCGGAGGACATCACCTATCTCCCGTGGATCTGGGGTTGTGCGGATCCCCGAATCATGTGGAGGCGCCTCAGATCCGATCGGCAACGGTGATGGCTGTGGCGCGGCGGCGTCGGAGGCGGCGCGGGCTGCGGGCGCAGCGACCAGCCCTGTT
>NC_041388.1:301257475-301373590 GCF_002162155.2 Triticum dicoccoides | reverse complement strand
CTGCGGTCGGCGACGGCGGCGGCGCGCCATCTGCCTTTGGATCGGCGGCGGCGGCGTGGAGGGCCTGGTGGTCGCGTAGGCGGCACCTCCGCCAGATTTGTCCTCACCGGTGCAGTCGGCGGTGGTGGTCATCTCTTCCGTCAGAGGTGATCGGCCTGCGGCTGGGTGATCGGATCTCGAGATCCGTCAGCTAGTCCCGGCTACGAGTCGGGGAGACATAGTTGCCGGTGACAACCGAGCCGTTGGCGGGCGATGGCAGCGTTTTGCGTCGTTACCTTGATGAAGGCATCGTCGTGTAACTGTTGTCAACCCACTCGTGCTGCTTCGGGGGAAACCCTAGGATCTGGTCTTCCAGATCGAATGATGGCGGTACTACGGTGCCGTCTCTCTCTTGGGAGCATCGTTTGTGGAGCAGCGCTGGAAGACAAAGGCGGGAGGTGGAGCGGCTTCGTCTTGCACGGAGCTTCGGTGGAGCTGTCAAGTCATGCCTGGCCGACAGGTGCTACGCTGAGTCATGCCTGGTCGGCAGGTGCTACGCACGACAGATCTTCCAAAGACTTCAAGCTGTGTCGGCTGGTGGTACTTGGCAGCATGGTGCTGAGGTGTATCAGCGGCGACCGCGACGTGCTCAGCTGTTTGCGCGCAGGGAGAAGGTACCGTTGGGCGCTGTGGTGGCGTCGACGATAGCTAGACCGAGCAAGGTTGATGCATCAGTACAGTTCTGAAGATGGAGCGGTGGCAGTTGGCAGCGGCGGCCTCTGAGAGCACGCCGGACCGGCAAGACCCATGCCCGGCACGCGTCCTGGATGGGTTCTTAGGTCTTAGATGTTAGGTTTGGCTGCGATGTCTGTTTGGTATTAGGCCCAGACTATCTGCGCCCTTTCATCAACTGGATAGGTGTAGCGACAGTTTGTTGCTTAGACGGCGGCTTTAGTCTTACTGTTGTATTACTTTGTAAGGTCTTGTGAGAATAATTAATAAAGTGGTCGTATGCATCGCCCAGATGCAGAGGCCAGGGGTCATCCTTCTTTTCTAAAAAAAATAACTATGACCACGTTATAGAGAAAAAATACCGAATTTCTGTTTTTTTTGCAAAAAACAAATAGCTTTCACTAATCCTTTTGCCAAAAACACTAACAGCTTGATTGACCGCTGTGCAGCAAACTAAGTCAAATAGACCAGCTTGTTGTTAAGAAAAAGTTTGCCCCAATCTTCTCCCTTCTATCTTATGGGCTTTGATTCTCTCTCTCTTGGGACCCCCTACTTCCAATCCTTAAACAGTGTGGCTGCCCAGGAGCTTATGTGGCTCTTGGATTGAAGATATCCTTGCCTTAGGTAAAACATATGTCCTGCTAAATGGTGGCCCTGGGGGTTTGATTACCTGCAGAAATGTTATCGTCATCATCGTTGATCTTCTATAGCAACTTACCATAGAGGCTTACTCCAACCCTGACAACTCCTTTCAACACATTATCTCCTGCATAAACACAAAACAGTTTCCGCCCTCTCCTCACATTGGACAACATGCCAGCTCAATTGCCCTATCGCTGCGACGTGGCATATTATCCTTCCCACGTACTTACCTATGTTTACCACGCTCACCTTACAAACTACCGGCCTCAGTTTGCCAACCCATCATCACAAAATGCTACAGAAATCTTAATGCTTGGTGTGCAAAACTACTTTGCAGAGCACGTTCAACATCTTGTTTATCCTGGGTGGCAGCCCAGTCACTTGGCAGTCCTAGAAGCAGAAGGTTATGGCCTTGTGTTCGTTCGAGTCTGAGTATATCAATGCAACCACTACAACATGCTAGGTGGTGTTGCTGAGCAGGTTTCTTAGCGACATCTCGAGAAGGACGTTGGCGCCGCCACGATCTTCGTTGACGCGAAATCCGCAATACAGTTGTGAAAGAAACCGGTGTTTCAAGACCGGAGCAAACACACTGAAGTGTGGTAGGACCTCATTCGTGAGTGCATTGAAGGTTGGAATATCAACGTGGACTACATCGCCATCGGTGACTAGCTCGCGCACATCCTCACCTAATCTCTCGGAGCACTCGGTTCCAAGAGTTGCGTGCCCGCATTGGTATGATCGAGGTCAAATAAGCCATCGCAACTAGCTTAGGGGAATTTGTTAGCAAATAATTTAGCGTGACAACACCAGTCTCGTTTTCATGCCATGGCAGGGGTTTTCGGCTTCCATGGCAGTGTTTCCTACTGCCATGGCAACGCTTTGGTAGTTAGCTATTTTTTAGCTCTTTCTGTTAGCTTAGGCATGCGGACACGGTCTTGTGCGATCCTGAGGCATAGATGTACGCTTGTGCACTGTGTGGTCATGAGCGTGGGAGTTGGCACGATCCGGTAGATGGGGCAGCACCACAGCAAGTTTGTTTCCTAGCAGAATAAATAGAGAACAAAAAGCAGCAAAGTTGCGCGTTGCACAAAATTATCTCCCTCTTGTTCACCCGCCATTAACAGAGCTGGAGTTTAGGGACAACAAGTGTGATAACAAAGCAACCAGTCTTAATAGACGTCCAAGGCCGCGTTGTTTCTTTTCATACCATCAGAAAATTGTAAAGAGAAAAATTCACCTACTGCCGGTGTCCTGAATATAGGCGTACTAACCCAGCCGTACTGACCCAGCCGGGCCGTAGTCTTCGGATGGGTCGGTGGGCCCTCTTTCTATTCGAGGTGGACTCCAGAAGTCGCGTGTCTGGGCATGATCATGATTGCCTCTGCCAAAACTTGACGTATACTCCAAGACATCTCCTGCCGCCTCCATGCGATTCCTCTGGATACCGACTATGTAACCCCAGATGCCCTACCCGATGAGTATATAAGCCAAGGGATTTAGCCCCTAGAGGGGACCGAATCACAATTACATTCACCTAGCCCTACAGTCAGAACACAACTTACGATCTCGAGGTAGATCAAGCTTGTACTCGATACATCTCCATCAATATAAACAAGAATAGGACGTAGGGTTTTACCTCCATCAAGAGGGCCCGAACCTGGGTAAACATCGTCTCATGTGTTCCTGTTACCACCGATCTGAGATCCACAGCTCGGGACCCGCTACCCAGATGTTTGTCGGATTTCACACGGACACTGGTGCTTTCATTGAGAGTTCCATTGTGAAGATCAACAAAGGATCGATGGGCTCGTTGGTCAACGACTCCAATCTCCAAGACACGATCCCCGTGCTCGAAACCCCCATCGCAGAGATGCCCCTTCTCCTTCATGAGCAAGGAGCGATCCACGACCTTTCCTCGACCCCGGCCAAACTTCTCGTAAAAGGCGAAGGGTTGAGGTACTTCCTAGAAAGTGACTCTGACAACGGCCCGCCAGAAACAGCCGATGAGTCTGATCTTCAAATCAGCACGGCCGGTCTGGCGGCTATGCGCCCTTCACGAACTCAAAGAGACAGGGCGTCAAGCCCACGGTCCATAAAGATTGAAATTAATCCCCCACCCACCTCCCACATCGAGTATTTCCCTGGTAATTAGGGCCCAATCGATGTCTGGGATCTCATCTACGTGAAGCAACTACCTGACGAATCGATCAGGCAGTTTTGGGACATGTTTTCGTCTGTGAAAGACAATATACCGGACTACCAGGACTCAGATATAATGGCGGCCTTTCCATGGGGATGCAAGGATACAGGCGTTTCGAACGCTCTTACCCGCCGATATGTTCAAACACTTCCAGAGCTATCTGATCTAGTGTCAAAAAAATTTAACATCGAAGACGCCTGGCTGGGACCGAAAAAGACAGATTCAATATGTGGCAACAAACTGCAACTTGATAGGCTCGTACCTTGGTACGATCCCCGCACGCGGCACACTCGGTTGATGAAAGTGTTAATTATCGACTAGAGGGGGGTGAATAGGCTATTTTTATGAAGGGCTTCGAAACAAGCAATGTATTCGAAGACAAACAATAATAACAGTAACTAAACAGAATACAACGGAAGATAAACTACACTAGCCATGTATGAATACAAGTGATGAACAAAGATAAGTAGTAGCTAGGTAGGACATATCAGATTTGGAAGCTAGTATGAAGACAAATATGCAACTATAGGGAATGTCTTCACACAATGTCTTCGAACAGAATAGGCAAGCAAAGACTTCATGAAGCTAAACAATAAGTGAAGGAGTGAAGTGATAGAACCAGTTGCTCAATGAAGACAAGGATTTGGTAGACCAGTTCTAGTTGATGTGACAACTGTATGTCTGGTTAGGGAGGCTAAGATTGAACTCAGAAGACCACGTCTTCACCTTATTCCCCTTGAGCTAAGGTCGCATAGACATCGCCCAATCACTCGGGTAAGTCTTCAAGGTAGACTTTCAAACCTTCAAAGACTTTGTTCACCGGCAATCCACAATGACTCTTGGATGCTCAGAACATGACGCCTAACCGAGTAGAAGATCACAGTCTTCAAGTGTAATAAGTCTTCGGTTCACTCGGAACAGAAAGGCTTCAGTGATGCTTAACACTCTTTGGGCTCTGGGTGTTTTGGGTTTGTACTTGCAAGGATTCTCTCTCAAAGGCTCCGGAGGTGGGTTGCTCTCAAACGACGAAAGCCGTACTCTTAACTCGGAGCAGCCACCGATTTATGGTAGAGGGGGTGGGCTATTTATAGCCAAGAGGCAACCCGGCATGATATGTCTGAGATGATCCTAGGTCAATGGACAACCAACACGTGTCCAATAGTTGGATTTCAAACACACGCGACAGTTTGACTTGGGCTCCAAGCAAAGCTGACTTATCCAACACAGGATAAGATTTTCTCCCATTAGTCTTCGCTCAAAGACATAGGATTTTAGTTGAGCGTCACTTTAGTTTTCTGACTTTGTTTACCTCAACCCCACTTAATAGTTTGGTGGTTCCTATGACTCAAGAATGAAAAAAATGGAACTACTAAAGAAACTATGTCTTCGCGCTCCATTATCTTCAAGCGAATGTCTTCACGTGTCATTATCTTCGACACGAATGTCTTCACGAACCACCATTGTCTTCAATGTCTTCATACATTTTTAGGGTTCATCATCGATGGGTAAACCGAATCAATGGGGACTTTTACATGTGTCCTCCTGTGAATCCCACAAACACAGTAGTCCCTCAACCAAGTTTGTCGTCAATACTCCAAAACCAACTAGGCGTGGCACTAGATGCACTTACATTTGATCAACCTCGTAAAAAAGAAGAAAAAGCGCTAGCTGCTCTGGGATAACCATAGATGGTTTCTTGGATAAGCCATGCCCAATACACTACGTCTTGCTAAATTCCTACCTCACTCATAGCCTTCACGGCTGCTGGGTGATGAGGCAAGTGGCTAAAGGAGGCCTAACCCTCCTCACTAGCACAACCTAGCATGCAGAAGAGTCCTCGAGCGACGATGAGGTCCTGGTATTTATGAAACCTCTACGTCCAATAACTAACGCAAGCGGGCCCTCCGAGAAATAAATTCCATTCGAAAGATACAAGCTCGGGACACGTGGATAGATACGCCAATCACCTTTGATCATAAAGATTAGTCGAGGTCTACCCCAAATAGGTGCCCCGTCGCGTTGGTCCTCGGCCCAATCATGGGCAGCTACCGCCTTTGAAAGATACTCATGGACGAAGGCAGCAGCCTAAACCTGGTATACGTGGATACTCTGGAGAAGATGCAAATCGATAAATCGCGCATCGAGCAGAGACAAAACACCTTTAAAGGTATAATAATGGGACGAGAAGCGTGTTGCAGCGGAAAAATCACCTTGGATGTGGTCTTCGAAACATAGATAATTACCGATCTAAAGGAGTTATGTTCCATATTAATCATTTCAAGAGCGGGTATCATGCCCTCCTGGGGCGGGACGCCTTTTCAAGGTTCCAAGCAGTCCCACACTACAGCTACATGAAGCTCAAAATGCCGAACCCCAACGGGATCATCACCATCTTCAGCAACCCTGACAGAGCACTGAAAGCCGAAAACGAAATGACGTCACTCGCCCTGGAATCCCTATCCAAAGCCTTCGTGGCCGAGGAACTTATGTCATTACGCCCCGAAGTTGATCGGGACAATGTCATCCTCGACAAACAGCCAAAGTCAACCTCATTCAAGCCGGCCGACAACATAGTCAAATTTCAAGTACACCCCACAGATCCAAATAAAATAGCATCAATTGGTGCTAACCACGAGCCAGAGATTGGCGAGGCCCTACGCGATTTCCTTTGGGAAAATTGGGATATATTCACCTGACATCTTTCGGATATGCCAGGAATACCCCGCAGGCTTGCTGAGCACAACTTGAATATCTTAAAGGGCTATAAGCCCATCAAGCAAGCACTTCAGCATTTCTCCGAGCCCAAGCGTCAAGCGAGGGGCGAGGAACTGACCAAACTCCTCGAGGCCGGATTGCTAAGAGACATCAAACACCCTGACTGGCTTGCCAATCTGGTCATGGTACCAAAGAATGATAGGTCCTGGTGCCTGTGCGTCAATTTCAAAGACCTCAATAAGGCTTGCCCCAAGGACCCCTTCCCATTACCACGCATTGATGGGTTCGTGGACGCCATAGCTGCACACGATTCGCTGTGCTTTCATGATGCATATTCAGGATATCATCAAATAAAGATCAAGGGCTCCGACCAGGCTGCAATAGCATTTATCATGCCATATGGGCTATTCTACTTCAACACAATGCATTTTTGGTTGAAGAATGTTGGCGCTACATACCAGCACTTGATTCAATCATGCATGGAAAAACATATCGGAAAAACCGTCAAGGCCTATGTCGACGATGTGGTTGTCAAAACCAAACACGTCGGGCGATTGGTTGACAACCTCCGCTATACATTTGCCAGCCTGCAGGAATATCAAATTAAACTCAACTCGGAGAAATGTGTCTTCAGGGTACCAACTAGCATGCTCCTCGGCTTCATCGTATCTAGCCGAGGAATTGAGGCCAATCCGGAAACAATACGAGCCTTGGACCGATTAGAGGTTCCAACCGAGCTCAAGCATGTTCAAAACCTAGCAGGCTGCATGGCGACACTAAGTCGCTTCATCTCAAGACTTGGGCAAAAAGCCTTACCTCCGTATAGGCTCATGAAACAAACAAAGACTTTGAAATGGACCTAGGAGGAAGCGGCGGCCTAGAAGAAATTAAAGCCCTCCTTACCACAAACCCCATCTTGGCAGCACCAGGCATCTACGAGCTAGTGATATTGTACATCTCATCCACAACCCACGTGGTCAACGCAGTACTCATGGTCGAACGAGACATGGAGGGCCACAAGTTCCAAGTCCAAAAGCCTGTTTATTACATCTTCGAGGTCTTAACCCCATGCAAGACATGCTACCCTCACTATCAAAAGATAGCCTACGCCGTTTACATGGCATCACGAAAACTTCAGCACTACTTCCAAGAGTGCTCGGTAACCGTGGCATCTGACATCCCCTTAAGCGAGATAATTAATAATCGGGGTGCGATGGGGTGTATAGCCAAGTGGGCCATAGAGCTCCTACCCTTTGAAATAACCTACCGGCCATGTCGAGCTATTAAATCTCAAGTGCTGGCAGACTTCGTAGCCGAATGGACAAAGGCCAAACTCCCAGAGAATACATAACATACTCACATTGGACCATGTATTTCGATAGTTCAAAAATGCTTGCTGGGCTAGGGGCTAGAGTAGTGCTTACATCGCCAACTGGCAATAGCATTCTATATGTGTTACAAATCATGTACACGGACTCCAACAATGCGGACGAATACGAAGCTCTCTTACACGGACTCCGGATTGCAGTCTCAATGGGCTCAAATGCCTTGAGGTTCGAGGAGATTCCAACCTCGTCATCTCCCAGGTAAACGACGAGTTCGACGCAAAGTACCCGAAGATGAAAGCTTACAGGAATGTCGTCTTAAAAATCTCGGCCAGGTTTGAGGGGCTTGCATTTCATCATATCACCCGAGATAGCAACCGGGTCGCTGATATCCTCGCCCGGATGGGTGCCAAACGGGACAAAGTCCCCGAAAACATCTTCCTTGAATGGATCTTTAAGTTATCTGTAGTCTAGCATGAGGACAGATAAACATCAGAGTCAAATTATGTAAGGCAATTTGCCCGACCCAAGGATGACTCGAAGGAAGACATAGTGGGCGGATCGGCCATCCAAGAAACAACCTCGGCTCACGAGGTCATGGCAGTCATTGCACCCTAGAACGAGCCACTCCTAGCATACTTACTCCGCAAGGATCTCCCCGAAGACCAAACCGACGCATGTCGGATCATAAGGTAGTCTAAGTCCTATAAGGTTCATGAGGGCTAGCTCTATAAGCTAAGCACCACGGGGGTCCTCTAGTGATGCATATCCGAAGAGGAAGGAAGAGTGTTGCTTCAATAAATACACGCTAGCATGAGCGGACAGCACTCCGCTGCTCGTACCTTGGTCGGCAAGGCTTTCTGGGATGGATTTTACTAGCCGATAGCAGGGGCTGATGCAACAGTGTTAGTACAACATTGCCCTGGCTGCCAGGTGTTTGCCAAACAAAGCCACATGCCCCCCACAGCCGTCCGCACCATCATGATTACCTGGCCTTTCATAGTCCGGGGCTGGACATGGTTGGCCCACTTAAAGGCGGGTCACGTAAAAATAAATATCTACTTGTCACGGTAGACAAGTTTACTAAATGGATCGAGGCAAAACCAGTTACCACGGCCAAAACAGTCCCAGTAATCGAGTTCATCTTCAGGGTAGTACACTATTATGGTATCCCCCACAATCTCATAATAGACAATGGGACAAACTTCACGGCCAATGAGGTCAAAGTGTGGTGCGCCAAGATGGGCATAAAGCTCGACTAAGCGTCTGTCTATCACCCACAGTCAAATGGACAGGTAGAATGCGCCTATGGACTAATACTCAGTGGTATCAAACCAAGGCTAGTACGCTCCCTTAAAGAAGCAGACTGCAAATGGGTAGAGGAACTAGATTCCATCCTACGGGGGCTCCGCACTAGGCCTAATCGATCTAGTGAATGTACTCCATTCTTTATGGTATACGGTGCCGAGGCAGTACTCCCTTGCGACATAATCCATGACGCACCTCGGGTACGTATGTACGAGGAACGGGAGGCCGAGCTAGATCGGCAGTATGCCTTGGACGCCTTGGAGGAGGAACATAATGTAGCCCGGGCACGTTCTGCAATTTATCAACAACAAGCAAGACGTTATCATAGCAGGGAGGTCCGCGCAAAGGAATTCGGCATAGGAGATCTGGTCATGAGACTACATCGAGAGAAGCAGAGTCACAAGCTCTCACCTAAATGGTATGGGCCATTCATCATCGACCAGGTTCTCATTGGGGGCACACTTTGACCTCCTTGACCTCCGTGCCCATCTTGGCGCACCACACTTCTGAGCATCGTCATGCACCATGGCCAAATGTGTCATGGTGTCCTCGGGCAATGGTTCATTAGCCTGAAGGGGTTGACCGACTAGGGAAACTAACAGGAAAATGCACGTTAGCCCATCGGTTATGTTTTGCGATACCACAACCAAGAAACATCTTCAAATGGATACAAATGGTTACCAAAAATTGTTTGGCTCGTATGCCGCTCTTTCTCTTAGGTAGTGGCCAGTTGATCTTTGAGATTTTCAATCTCCTGCGCTTGTCGGGCATTCTCAGCTCTTAGCGCAATCGTGTCTCCCCTTCTTCGGGTTAACACGTGCTGGCCAGCCTGCCGCTGCGATTCTGCATACTGTAAATCTTCACGGGCCTGTTTGAGATCCCTTTCAAGGTGACCAAGGGCTTGAGCAGCTGAAGTACACCATTTCATACGACTTCAGAATAACTGCACCACAAGCACGTCAGGCAAAACAGAAAGATTTACCATGTGCTTCTCGGGTAAATTCTTTTACGCGCTCCACTTCGGCTAGAGTAGTGTTCAGCTTCCCCTTCGTCTGGTCGAGTACCTCGGCTAGTTGACTGTTTTTCTCTCGCGCTCCCTATAAAAGGAGTTGTTCTTCCTTAGTGTCAAGCCTTGATACGGTCACAGGTGCCCGTACCAAGCCTTAGGGGCTACTGCCATACTCGGCATTTTAAATTTGCCTTTAAGCAAACAAATTGTGACCGACACAAGGGAACCAAAATAATGTGGTTTCAGATGAAACCTTACCTGTAGACCCTGAGATAAAATGCCCACCGCCTCCTCGAAGATAGAGCGGGTTGCTCCGAGGTAGGCATCCACCAAGCTAAGAGCATTAAACTCTTGGATATTAATGGCGGAATCCCTTAAAGAGGCTTTCCATCGTCGGTGGTTCATGGCGCTCTAGACCTCAGAAGTGGTGACCGAACAGGTCCTCGAATTCGTTGGCTGAGGTACCTCGGGAGCAGATCCCGAGATAGGATAGGGTCCCACACCACTATTCGGAGCCGGCGTCCTGTCGACCCTTATGCCCTCCATTGTTAGAGGAGGAATGAGCCGCCTATGATTGGATTGGAAGAATTAGGATCCTTGATAAGTTATTCTCAAAAATGCAGTGACATTACATGTGAGCTGAGGAAATGTTTCGGCCTGCCTCCACGGTCGCCATGTGCACCCGAGCTCCAAGCATCTCCTGTAATTGGCTCCTTTGAGGGGCCGACTCTTCACGCGGATGCTTTGCGTGTTGTTCCTTTGGAGTAGAAGTCAAAGGACCAGGGGCATCTGGACGAGCGGCTCTCTTTTGAGTAGAGGAGGGGTGAGGGAGTCTTGGACTAAGGGGTCCTCGGGCATCCGACCTGTTAGCCATGGGCCGGACTGATGGGTTGTGACGATACGAAGACCGAAGGTTGTACCCGTGTCCGGATAGGACTCTCCTTGGCGTGGAAGGCAAGCTTGGCGACCGGATATGTAGATTCCTTTATTTGTAACCGACCTTGTGTAACCCTAGATCCTCCCGGTGCTTATATAAACTGGAGGACTTAGTCCGGAGGAGATTTTCATTATCATAGCCATACAAGCTAGACCTCTAGGGTTTAGCCATTACGATCTCGAGGTAGATCAACTATTGTAATACTCATATTCATCAATATCAATCAAGCAGGACCTAGGGTATTACCTCCATAGAGAGGGCCCGAACATGGGTAAACATCGTGTCCCTCGTCTCATGTTACCATCGACCTTAGACGCACAGTTCGGTACCCCCTACCCAAGATCCGCCGGTTTTGACACCAACATTGGTGCTTTCATTGAGAGTTCCACTGTGCCGTCGATGAAAGGTTTGATGGCCCCTTCAATCGTCGATAGTGACGCTGTCCAAGGAGAAACTTTCCTCCCCGGACAGATCTTCATGTTCGGCGGCTTCACACTACGGGCCAACTCATGTGGCCACCTGGAGTAGATCGATTGCTACGTCCCTGGCCATCAGGTCAGATTTGGGAGCTTGAACTACGTTGCGGACATCCATGGAGACTCAATCTTCGCCGGATTCGAGACCGCGGCTCCCACCCCCGGTCACCCCGATGATCATGACCTAAATCTGTCATCAGACTACATCCAGTAGATCACCCCTATAACCGCTCTGGCCTTAGAGCCGAAGTAGACTGCGCCATCCGAGGATGGGAGGATCAACCCCACCACGGAGGCCACAGATTCCACGGTGTTGGAGCCGCACATAGACTTAACCTCTGACGACATCTTTGCCACTGGAACTCCGGACTCGTCTCCGGCCGTAAGATTCGAACCACGTGAGCCCGTGGACGCCGAACTTGATCGTTTATCGATCTTCGAGTTCAGCGCCGCTGATATCTTCTAGCACTCACCTTTGGGCGATGTGCTAAACTCGTTAAAGAACCTGTCCTTGGCAGAGGACTCACAACCGAACTATATCCGGTCCTAACTAGGGGCTGACAGCGGAGAATTTTGCTTCCCACCCGCCACCCACTTCATAGCCATGGTAGAGGATTTGACCGACACACTTGATTACAACTCCGAGGACTTCGACGGTATGCACGACGATGCCGAAGAAGAAGAGGCCCAGAACCCTGATACGTCTCCAACGTATCTATAATTTTTGATTGCTCCATGCTATATTATCTACTATATTGGACTATATTGGGCTTTATTTTCCACTTTTATATTATTTTTGGGACTAACCTATTAACCAGAGGCCCAGCCCAGAATTGCTATTTTTTGCCTATTTCAGTGTTTCAGATAAACAGAATATCAAACGAAGTCCAAACGGAATAAAATCTTCGGGAACGTGATTTTCTCACCGAACGTGATCTAGGAGACTTGGACCCTACTGCAAGGGATCAAAGAGGAGGTCACGAGGGTGGGGGGTGCCCCCCTAGGGCGTGCCCCCTGCCTCATGGGCCCCTCGGTGCTCCACCGACGTACTCCTTCCTCCTATATATACACACGTACCCCCAAACGATCAAAACAAGAGCCAAAAACCTAATTCCGCCACCGCAACTTTCTATATCCACGAGATCCCATCTTGGGGCCTGTTCTGGAGCTCCACCGGAAGAGGGCCGTCATCACGGAGGGCTTCTACATCATCATAGCCCCTCCGATGAAGTGTGAGTAGTTTACCTCAGACCTTCGGGTCCATAGTTAGTAGCTAGATGGCTTCTTCTCTCTCTTTGAATCTCAATACAAAGTTCTCCCCCTCTCTTGTGGAGATCTATTCGATGTAATCTTCTTTTTGCGGTGTGTTTGTTGAGACCGATGAATTGCGGGTTTATGATCAAGTCTATCTATGAATAATATTTGAATCTTCTCTGAATTCTTTTATGTATGATTAGTTATCTTTGCAAGTCTCTTCGAATTATCCGTTTGGTTTGGCCAACTAGATTGGTAGTTCTTTCCATGGGAGAAGTGCTTAGCTTTGGGTTCGATCTTGCGGTGTCCTTACCCAGTGACAGAAGGGGCAGCAAGGCACGTATTGTATCGTTGCCATCGAGGATAACAAGATGGGGTTTATTTCATATTGCATGAATTTATCTCTCTACATCATGTCATCTTGCTTAAGGCGTTACTCTGTTTTTAACTTAATACTCTAGATGCATGCTGCATAGCGGTCGATGAGTGGAGTAATAGTAGTAGATGCAGAATTGTTTTGATCTACTTGTCACGGACGTGATGCCTATATACATGATCATGCCTAGATATTCTCATAACTATGCTCAATTCTGTCAATTGCTCAACAGTAATTTGTTCACCCACCGTAGAATACTTATGCTCTTGAGAGAAGCCACTAGTGAAACCTATGGCCCCCGGGTCTATTCATATCATATCAATCTCCATCACTTTAATATTTTTTTACTTTTTTACTTTGCCTTTACTTTTTACTTTGCATCTTTATATCAAAAATACCAAAAATATTATATCTATCAGATCTCACTCTCGTAAGTGACCGTGAAGGGCTTGACAACCCCTAATCGCGTTGGTTCCGAGTAGCTATCGCTTTGTGCAGGTACGAGCGACTTGAGCATGGGCTCCTACTGGATTGATACCTTGGTTCTCAAAAACTGAGGGAAATACTTACGCTACTCTGCTGCATCATCCCTTCCTCTTCGGGGAAAACCAACGCAAGCTCAAGACGTAGCAAGAAGGATTTCTGGCGCCGTTGCCGGGGAGTCTACGCAAAAAGTCAATATACCAAGTACCCATCACAATCCCTATCTCTGAATTACATTATTTGCCATTTGCCTCTCGTTTTCCTCTCCCCCAATTCATCCTTGCTGTTTTATTCGCCCTCTCTCTCTCTCTCTCTATCCCCCCTCTCTTTCTCTATTTGCCTCTTTTTGCCCGTTTCTTGTTTGCTCGTATGGTTGGAATAGTTGTTTATTTATTACTAAACAGAGAACTTAAGATCTATGGATCCTCATCCACTTTCCAATCTTTTTAAGGGATCCAATTATGATGAACCAATTCCTAGTGATTTGGATGCACTAGATTATCTTTATAAGCTTTTGCCTAAAATCCGTAAATCTGAAAATCGTGATGAAGTGCTTTATGAAGTGACTCATGACAGATCTTTGAATAAAAAGCATGATTGCAATGATTTTATTATAAATTCTCTTGATGTCAATTGTGCTAATAATATGCAAAACCCTAAGCTTGGGGATGTTAGTTTTGCTATGTCTATGACTTGTTGTAATGATTATGATTGGGGTGATTCTTCTTATGATCTTGAAAATTTATTTAAACCCCGTGATGAATATGAGATTGATAATAGTGTTTGCAATATTATTGAAAGTGGGTTTGGAAGAGTGTCAACTTTAGATCCCACATATTTGGAGAATGTTCAATCTTATGAAAATCTTGATAAAAGTTGGTTTGGAGAAGTCATGACTTTAGTTAATGTTAATCCCACTATTTTGGAAGAGTGTCAACTTTGCATGCATGTGGATCATGTTGAAAATATTTTATGTGATAGCTATTTTGTTGAATTTTCTTATGATCCTACATGTAATTACTATGAGAGAGGAAAATATGGTTGTAGAAATCTTCATGTTACTAAATTACCTCTCGTTATGTTGAGATTACTATTGTTTCTTTCCTCTTCCATGCATATGCTAGTTTTTGCTTGCCATGTAATTACTATGCATAGGAATTATGTTAGACTTAGATGTGTTTGTGACATGTTTTATGTTGCTCTCTTTGTGCTTCAATTCTTGTCTTTCATGTGAGCATCATTAAAATTATCAATGCCTAGCTAGAAAGGCTTTAAAGAAAAGCGCTTGTTGAGAGACAACCCAATATTTTTCCTTTCTGTTATTCAATAAATAAATTATTTAGCCTCTGTTTTGGTTGTGTTTTTTGTGTTTAATTAGTGTTTGTGCCAAGTAGAACCGTTGGGAAGACTTGGGGAAAGTCTTGTTGAACTTGCTGTAAAAAACAGAAACTTCAGCGCTCAAGAGAACTGTTGTCATTTTTATTTGAAGAGTGCTATTTAGTTAATTATTTTTGCAGATGATTAATAGATAAATTCATCACGTCCAGAAATTTATTTTAGAATTTTTGGGGTTCCAGATCTTGCTCTAGCTACAGATTACTACAGACTATTCTGTTTTTGACAGATTCTGTTTTTCGTGTGTTGTTTGCTTATTTTGATGAATCAATGGCTAGTAAAATAGTTTATAATCCATAGAGAAGTTGGAATACAGTAGGTTTAACACCAATATAAATAAAGAATGAGTTCATTACAGTACCTTGAAGTGGTCTTTTGTTTTCTTTCGCTAACGGAGCTCACGAGTTCTCTATTTTGAGTTTTGTGTTGTGAAGTTTTCAAGTTTTGGGTGAATTCTTTTGATGGATCATGGAACAAGGAGTGGCAAGAGCCTAAGCTTGTGGATGCCCATGGAACCCCCCAAGTTTATCCAAGGACACCAAAAAGTCAAAGCTTGGGGATGCCCCGGAAGGCATCCCCTCTTTTCGTCCACTTCCATCGGTAATTTACTTGGAGCTATATTTTTATTCACCAACATGATATGTGTTTTGCTTGGAGCGTCTTGTATTATTTGTGTCTTTGTTTGTTAGTATGCCACAATCATCCTTGCTGTACACACATTTTGAGAGAGCCATACATGAATTAAAATTTGATAGAATACTCTATGTGCTTCACTTATATCTTTTGAGCATAGTAGTTTTGCTCTATGTGCTTCACTTATATCTTTTGAGCGTTATAGTTTTGCTCTATGTGCTTCACTTATATCTTTCGAGCTAGATAATTTTGCTCTATGTGCTTCACTTAAATCTTTTAGAGCACGGTGGTGGATTCATTTTAAAGAAACTATTGATCTCTCATGCTTCACTTAAATTAATTTGAGAGTCTCTTAATAGCATGATAATTTGCTTAATAATAATATGCTTGGTATTCAAGATTTGTGAAACTTTATTTTGAGTGTGTTGAATACTAAGAAAATATTGAAGCATGATAATTGTTTTGAGATATGGAGGTGATAATATTAAAGTCATGCTAGTTGAGTAGTTGTGAATTTAAAGAATACTTGTGTTGAAGTTTGTGATTCTCGTAGCATGCACGTATGGTGAACCGTTATGTGATGAAGTCGGAGCATGATTTATTTATTGATTGTCTTCCTTGTGAGTGGCGGTCGGGGACGAGCGATGGTCTTTTCCTACCAATCTATCCCCCTAGGAGCATGCGCGTAATACTTTGCTTTGATAACTTCTAGATTTTTGCAATAAGTATATGAGTTCTTCATGACTAATGTTGAGTCCATGGATCATACGCACTCCCACCCTTCCACCCTTGCTGGCCTCTCTAATACCGCGCAACTTTCGCCGGTATCATACACCTACCATATACCTTCCTCAAAACAGCCACCATACCTACCTATTATGGCATTTCCATAGCCATTCCGAGATATATTGCCATGCAACTTTCCACCATCTAGTTCATCATGACACATCCATCATTGTCATATTGCTTAGCATGATCATGTAGTTGACATAGTATTTGTGGCAAAGCCACCGTTCATAATTCTTTCATACTTGTCACTCTTGATTCATTGCATATCCCGGTACACCGCCGGAGGCATTCATATAGAGTCATACTTTTTTTTAGTATCGAGTTGTAATCATTGAGTTGTAATCATTAAATAGAAGTGTGATGATCAGCATTCAATAGAGCATTGTCCCCAAAAAAGAGAAAGGCCAAAGAAAAAAAAGGAGGCCCAAAAAAATAAATAAATAAAAAAGGGGCAATGCTACTATCCTTTTTTCCACACTTGTGCTTCAAAGTAGCACCATGATATAGCGAGTCTCATATATTGTGCTTCAAAGTAGCACCATGTTCTTCATATAGAGAGTCTCATATGTTGTCACTTTCATATACTAGTGGGAATTTTACGTTATAGAACTTGGCTTGTATATTCCAATGATGGGCTTCCTTAAATTGCCCTAGGTCTTCGTGAGCAAGCAAATTGGATGCACACCCACTAGTTTCTTTTGTTGAGCTTTCATACATTTATAGCTCTAGTGCATCCGTTGCATGGCAATCCCTACTCACTCACATTGATATCTATTGATGGGCATCTCCATAGCCCGTTGATACGCCTAGTTGATGTGAGACTATCTTCTCCTTTTTGTCTTCTCCACAACCACCATTCTATTCCACCTATAGTGCTATATCCATGGCTCACGCTCATGTATTGCGTGAAGATTGAAAAAGTTTTGAAAAAGTTAGAGTATGAAACAATTGCTTGGCTTGTCATCAGGGTTGTGCATGATTTAAATACTTTGTGTGGGGAAGATGGAGCATAGCCAGACTATATGATTTTGTAGGGGTAACTTTCTTTGGCCATGTTATTTTGAGAAGACATAATTGCTTTATTAGTATGCTTGAAGTATTATTATTTTCTATGTCAATATAAACTTTTGTCTTGAATCTTTCTAATCTGAATATTCATACCACAATTAAGAAGATTTGCATTGAAATTATGCCAAGTAGCACTCCGCATCAAAAATTCTCTTTTTATCATTTACCTACTCGAGGACGAGCAGGAATTAAGCTTGGGGATGCGTGATACGTCTCCAACGTATCTATAATTTTTGATTGCTCCATGCTATATTATCTACTGTTTTGGACTATATTGGGCTTTATTTTCCACTTTTATATTATTTTTGGGACTAACCTATTAACTGGAGGCCCAGCCCAGAATTGCTGTTTTTTGCCTATTTCAGTGTTTCGGATAAACATAATATCAAACAGAGTCCAAACGGAATAAAATCTTCGGGAACATGATTTTCTCACCGAACGTGATCCAGGAGACTTGGACCCTACTGCAAGGGATCAAAGAGGAGGTCACGAGGGTGGGGGGCGCGCCCCTGCCTCGTGGGCCCCTCGGTGCTCCACTGACATACTCCTTCCTCCTATATATACACACATACCCCCAAACGATCAGAATAGGAGCCAAAAACCTAATTCCACCGCCGCAACTTTCTGTATCCATGAGATCGCATCTTGGGGCCTGTTCCGGAGCTCCGCCGGAAGAGGGCCATCATCACGGAGGGCTTCTACATCATCATAGCCCCTCCGATGAAGTGTGAGTAGTTTACCTCAGACCTTCGGGTCCATAGTTAGTAGCTAGATGGCTTCTTCTCTTTCTTTGAATCTCAATACAAAGTTCTCCCCCTCTCTTGTGGAGATCTATTCGATGTAATCTTCTTTTTGCGGTGTGTTTGTTGAGACCGATGAATTGTGGGTTTATGATCAAGTCTATCTATGAATAATATTTGAATCTTCTCTGAATTCTTTTATGTATGATTGGTTATCTTTGCAAGTCTCTTCGAATTATCCGTTTGGTTTGGCCAACTAGATTGGTAGTTCTTGCCATGGGAGAAGTGCTTAGCTTTGGGTTCAATCTTGCGGTGTCCTTACCCAGTGACAGAAGGGGCATCAAGGCACGTATTGTATCGTTGCCATCGAGGATAACAAGATGGGGTTTATTTCATATTGCATGAATTTATCTCTCTACATCATGTCATCTTGCTTAAGGCGTTACTCTGTTTTTAACTTAATACTCTAGATGCATGCTGGATAGCGGTCGTTGAGTGGAGTAATAGTAGTAGATGCAGAATCGTTTTGATCTACTTGTCACGGATGTGATGCCTATATACATGATCATGCCTAGATATTCTCATAACTATGCTCAATTCTTTCAATTGCTCA
Source organism: Triticum dicoccoides (assembly GCF_002162155.2). Lineage (NCBI taxonomy): Eukaryota > Viridiplantae > Streptophyta > Magnoliopsida > Poales > Poaceae > Triticum > Triticum dicoccoides. The sequence goes on along the minus strand of NC_041388.1, from coordinate 301,354,913 downwards.
ACAGTAATTTGTTCACCCACCATAGAATACTTATGCTCTTGAGAGAAGCCACTAGTGAAACCTATGGCCCCCAGGTCTATTCATATCATATCAATCTCCATCACTTTAATATTGTTTTGCTTTTTTACTTTGCTTTTACTTTTTTACTTTGCATCTTTCTATCAAAAATACCAAAAATATTATATCTATCAGATCTCACTCTCGTAAGTGACTGTGAAGGGCTTGACAACCCCTAATCGCGTTGATTGCGAGTAGCTATCGCTTTGTGCAGGTACGAGGGACTTGAGCGTGGGCTCCTACTGGATTGATACCTTGGTTCTCAAAAACTGAGGGAAATACTTACGCTACTCTGCTGCATCATCTCTTCCTCTTCGGGGAAAATCAACGCAAGCTCAAGACGTAGCAAACCCTCCGTTCACCGGACGCTAGACGGCCACTTCCTCGTACGATGTATACATGGTGGATGCACCAAAGGAGAACAACGGCAATGACAAGGAGGATCCAACTGAGGATAAACCTTCCGAAATACAATCCAAGCGCCGGTGCCGCTCTAAGTCACGCCGCAGTAAAGACAACAACACCGTCACAGGAGAAGATAACACTCCGGAAGGTACCGAAGACAATGAAGACCCCGTTGAAACAGCTAATGAACAAGATGAACGGGAAGATGGGCAGACTAGCCCTGGTAAGCAGGCCATGCATGAAGACTCAGAGGACGAAAGTTATCTTCTGCTCTCCGAGGATGAGGTGAGCCTCGGCACCGACGACTTCATCGTGCCTGAGGAACCTCTTGAGCAGGAGCGCTTCAAGCGCCAGCTAATCGCCACTGCAAGGAGCCTGAAAAAGAAGCAACAGCAGCTTCAAGATGACCAAAATCTGCTCAATGATAAATGGACCGATGTCCTAGCAGCCGAAGAGTACGGCCTCAAGCGCCCAACCAAAAGCTACCCAAAGCGCAAATTGCTACCTCAGTTTGACGAGGAGGCGCCGGAATACATACCTCCATCATACAATGCATTTGACCGACCACCACGTGGTCGGGACAAAACGGTGATAACCCACAAGTATAGGGGATCGTAACAGTTTTTGAGGGTAGAGTATTCAACCCAAATTTATTGATTCAACACAAGGGGAGCCAAAGAATATTCTCAAGTATTAGCAGCTGAGTTGTCAATTCAACCACACCTGGAAACTTATTATTTGCAGCAAAGTGTTTAGTAGCAAAGTAATATGATAGTAGTGGTAACGGTAGCAAAAGTAATGTTTTTGGTATTTTGTAGTGATTGTAACAGTAGCAACGGAAAAGTAAATAAGCGAAGAACAATATATGGAAAGCTCGTAGGCAATGGATCGGTGATAGAGAACTATGCCGAATGCGGTTCATCATGTAACAGTCATAACCTAGGGTGACACAGAACTAGCTCCAATTTATCAATGTAATGTAGGCATGTATTCCGAATATAGTCATGCGTGCTTATGGAAAAGAACTTGCATGACATCTTTTGTCCTACCCTCCCCTGGCAGCGAGGTCCTAGTGGAAACTAAGGGATATTAAGGCCTCCTTTTAATAGAGTACCAGACCAAAGCATTAACACATAGTGAATACATGAACTCCTCAAACTATGGTCATCACCGGGAGTGGTCCCGATCATTGTCACTTCGGGGTTGCCGGATCATAACACATAGTAGGTGACTATAGACTTGCAAGATAGGATCAAGAACACTCATATATTCATGAAAACATAATAGGTTCAGATCTGAAATCATGGCACTCGGGCCCTAGTGACAAGCATTAAGGATAGCAAAGTCATAGCAACATCAATCTCAGAACATACTGGATACTAGGGATCAAACCCTAACAAAACTAACTCGATTACATGATAAATCTCATCCAACCCATCACCGTCTAGCAAGCCTACGATGGAATTACTCACGCACGGCGGTGAGCATCATGAAATTGGTGATGGAGGAAGGTTGATGATGACGATGGCGACGGATTCCCCTCTCCGGAGCCCCAAACGGACTCCAGACCAGCCCTCCCGAGAGGTTTTAGGGCTTGAAGGCGGCTCCGTATCGTAAAACGCGATGAATCCTTCTCCTCTATTTTTTTCTCCCCGAAAGAAAATATATAGAGTTGGAGTTGAGGTCGGAGGAGCTCCAGGGGGGCCACGAGGTAGGGGGCGCGCCCAGGGGGGGCAGGCGCGCCCCCCACCCTTGTGGCTAGGGTGTGGGCCCTCTGGCCTTGATCTTTTGCCAGTATTTTTCATTATTTACAAAAAGACGCTCCGTGGAGTTTCAGGCCATTCCGAAAACTTTTGTGTCTGCACACATAAATAACACCATGGCAATTCTGCTGAAAACAGCGTCAGTCCAGGTTAGTTCCATTCAAATCATGCAAGTTAGAGTCCAAAACAAGGGCAAAAGTGTTTGGAAAAGTATATACGACTGAGACATATCAAACGGCAACTCACACCGAACACCAGCCAACCCCGCCTCATCGCGTAGGTAGAGGTAAATTAGCCCATGATCATACATAGACCTCCGGCAAAACCTAAACAATAATGCAGGACATACTAGATCAATCTACGGATCGCGAGGACGTGCCTCGACACGTGATGACGGCCACCTATTCGGACGTGACAAACTTAGTCATGCGTGGGCTGAAAACCACAGACGAACTCCATCAGAGCTATGTCACGATACAACCCGATATAGAGGCGCCGCACACCCTCACTGCTTCACTGATGAGGTCCTGGATCATGAATCCCCAGAGGGGTTCAAACCCGTGAATATAGAATCATACAATGGAACCACGGACCCCGCGGTGTGGATCGAAGACTTCGTTCTCCATATTCATATGGCCCGCGACGATGACCTCCACGCCATCAAATACCTCCCTTTAAAACTCAAGGGGCCAGCTCGGCACTGGCTCAACAGTCCGCCTGCAAATTCTATTGGCAGCTGGGAGGACTTGGAAGAGGCCTTCCTTGATAACTTCCAAGGTACATATGTTGGACCTCCGGACGCTGATGACTTAAGCCATATAGTTCAACAGCCCGGAGAGTCCACCAGGAAATTCTGGACTAGGTTCTTAACTAAAAAGAACCAAATCGTCGATTGTCCGGGTGCCGAAGCCCTAGCAGCCTTCAAACACAGCATCCGCGACGAATGGATCGCTCACCACCTCGGCCAAGAAAAGCCAAAATCTTCGGCAGCCCTCACGGCACTCATGACCCGGTTTTGTGCGACCGAGGACAGTTGTTTGGCCCATAGCAAAAACAATGCAAGCGACGCTGGCACCCCTGAAGCTAAAACTAGCAAAGACAAGTCTCGACGCAACAAATACAAGCGTCGAAACAAGAGTGATAACACCGAGGACACGACATTCAATGCCAGATTCAGGGGCTCTAAGTCAGGTCATCGGAAGAAGCTGTTACAAAAGAACAATTCAGGCCCATCCAGCTTGGACCGCATACTTGATCGTCCGTGCCAGATTCATGGCACCCCAGACAGGCCACCCAATCATACAAATAGAGATTGCTGGGTTTTTAAACAGGCCGGCAAATTAAACGCCGAGAACAGGGAAAAGGGATCGCAAAGCGAGGATGACGATGAAGAGCCCCAGCAACCGAACACAGGGGGACAGAAGAAGTTTCCCCCTCAGGTCAAAATGGTGAACATGATATACGCTACCCACAACCCCAAGAGGGAGCGCAAGCGTGCACTCAGGGACGTCTACGCGATAGAGCCAGTCGCCCCAAAATTTAATCCATGGTCATCATGCCCGATCACTTTTGATTGCCGGGATCATCCGACCAGTATCTGTCACGGTGGCTCAACCGCACTGGTCCTAGACCCAATAATTGATGGGTTCCACCTGACTCGCGTCCTTATGGACGGAGGTAGCGGCCTCAATCAGCTCTATCAGGATACAGCGCGAAAAATGGGCATTAACCCATCTCGGATCAAGCCCACCAGGACTACCTTCAAAGGGTCATACTAGGTGTAGAGGCCCGCTGTACAGGCTCAATCACACTAGAGGTTGTCTTTGGATCTCCGGACAACTTCTGAAGCGAGGAGCTAATCTTCGATATCGTCCCCTTCCACAACGGCTGTCACACACTGCTCGGACGAACTATGTTTGCTCGATTCAATGCAGTACCACACTATGCTTATCTCAAGCTCAAGATGCCCGGTCCACGTGGCGTCATAACGGTTAATGGAAATACGAAACGCTCCCTCCGTACAGAAGAGCACACAACTGCCTTAGCAGCAGAAGTACAGAGCGGCCTTCTCAAGCAGAACCTTAATTGGCTGTCGAGCCCACGGACACCGTTAAGAGGGTCTGAGCTACTCTGCAGCAGGAGAGCTCGGCTCGTCAGGAGCTCGACTAGCAATCCGGCCTCCGTCTCAGTCCCGATCAAGTGGTGGCATTCGTGTTGCGCGTACATAACTACACACTCAAAATCCCATGTGCATCGACGAAGGCATAGCTAGCTTGTGGTCCATAGTATGACTCAACCGACATCGGATACACACATACTTTCACTTTTACTTGTTTCCTTTTCAGGTCTCAATCCCACAGGCACCATCTGGTGGTCTAGTCATTGGTCCTCTTGAAGGATAAACACACCAAGATGACAAGAAACACAGACATATGGGGGACTTTTTAGGTGATTCCGTTAACGATAACTCTACCTGTTTTTCAGGACCCACATGCAGCACTCCCTTGGTTTCGGCATGTCAAATAGCCTGTTGCTTGTCGCACTACCTGTATCAATGTGCCTTGACGTACTAATTAAATTACAATGAGAACAGTTTGTGGCTGGAGTTGTAGGACTCTAGCTTTTTACCTTTGTACCTTTTATGTTTTCTTTTTCTTTTTCAACTCCCCTGTGGATAACCCTATCAGGTAGCACCCACTTTAGTACGCTTGATGTTTGCTAGGGGCTTCATAGCACCCCACATTACGACAACAAATGTCCCAACACTTCTTATAAGTATAGTTCGGCACCCCGAATTTAGCATTATATGCATTGGCTCCGAATCATGTCTTTGGTCAATAGTTGGGTTGCCCGGCTCCTGTGCTTTCTACCTTACGTTCCGCTATATCGGCTAAGGTAGTAAAGGGAGAACTACTGCGATTGTGCCTTGGTTCATCCAAAGGAGCACCTCAGTAGAGAAAGCCAAAAACTGACTGTCATGATGCGGCGAGAGCCGGTCAGCTATTCGGAGGTTGCAAATCGTTGGAGATTTCTTCCGCATTACGCAAAGGATTGCTACTTCCCGATCAAACGCTTATAGCACTCTAGTTCGGATATTAGGGGGTGCGCCCATGTTTTTATTGTCGCACTCCTATGGCTAAGTGAGGGCGTTACAGACGCATAGTCTGGTTGCCTGGTTCATTGCGCTAAACAACTCCTTCAAGGACCATCTAATTGGATCAAGATTGTTTAGATTCCATCCCAAACATCCCCGTACTACCTATGTGGGGGCAGAAGCCGACGACTGGTTAACCCTCAGATTTCATACAACACGGCCGCACAGGAAGTAAAAATTTAAAAACATAACAAGCATTATATTGAATAAACACTTTGTTTCATCATACAAGGCAGAGGGATCTCGAATACATTCATTCAAAGATAGCGTCTTTCGCACAGTGATCCGCAACAATGCGGGATCCCTCCAGAACACCATCAAAATACAACTCGGATCGGCGGTGCTCCTTGACCTCAGGCGGCCCCTCGGTCATTAGCTTCTTGGTATCCATCTTCGCACAGTGCGTTTTGACGCGGGCAAAGGCCATCCGTGCACCTTCGATACAGACCGACCGCTTTATAACCTCAAGTCGAGGGCATGCATCAACAAGCCTATTCACAAGTCCGAAGTAGCTGCTAGGTATCGGCGCGGCAGGCCATAGTCGGACTATCAGCTCCTTCATGGCTAGCTCGGCCGCCTTGTGCAGCTCTACCAGCTGTTTCAGCTGGTCGCCGAAGGACACCGGTTGTTCAGGTCCAAGATATTGAGACCAGAACAGCTTCTCCATAGAACTCCCTTCCTCAGCTTGATAGAACTTGGCAGCATTTGATATGCTGCGCGGCAAATCCGTAAATGCCCCTGGAGAGCTCCAAATTCGGGTAAGTAAAAGGAATGCTTCCTTCATAGACTTGCCTTGCATAATGAAAGCCTTACCTGCCGCGATCTTTCGGGCCGCCTGGATTTCCTGAAGGGCGCTCTGGGCTTCGGCTTGAGCCTCTTGTGCGCTCCGGCGGGCCTTCGCAAGTTCGAACGCTTGCGTCTTAGAATCACGCTCCAAGGACTCATACCTCTTGACGGCATCCTAGAGCTCTTGCTGAACCTCACTGACCCAGGCTTCGTGCTTCTTGCGCGGCGCGTTCCTTGGCTGCTTTGTCCTCGGCCTTCGCTAACGCTTTCTTGAGGGCTGCCACCTCGGTCGTGGCCCCTAATAAAGTTCATGGCACTTTACTCAGCACGAACCATTCATCCTTCCTAAATATACACACACGTTACTGCATACCTTTGCTATCCTCCGGCTGCTTCTTCACGAGACCGAGCTCTTTCTCGGCCCGCTCCAGGTTCTGCTTCAGTCCGGAGACCTCCGCAGTATGAGCGGCAACAGCCAGCAGCGATGCCTGCTTATTCACATAGACATCTTATGTTAGACTCCTGTAAAATTATTTTGATCCCATGTTCGGCTTTTCCTTTTCGGACACCGAACAGAGCATTAGGGGCTACTGTCCACATTGTGATATTTTTTCTACAATTGTTACCTCAAAGCCTGTTAAAAGGCTAGCGCGGGCCTCGGCCAGTCCGCTTTTGGTGGACTGAACCTTTTCGATCACCGTACCCATAAGGACACGGTGCTCACCCACAATGGAAGCGCCTTGCAACACTTCCAGCAGCTTATCCGATGCCTCTGGTTGGACAGAGGTCACCGGTGGAACAGGCACACCTCCTCCTTTCGGGGAAGGCCGTTCGCTGGAATCCGTAGCCGTGTAGGTCTCCCGAATGGTATCCGGCTGAGGGCCGAAGGGAACTTGGCTCCCATTGCCAGTCCCCATGGGGGCTTTTTCCCCCATGTGTCCGGCAGCCGAAGAGTCGTCCTGGGGCGCCACCTTAACGATTTCTGGACTCTCCCCCTGGTCTGGGAAGGTCCTTTGGGATGCCACCTCGTCATCACCCTTGGGTGAGGCAGAGTGAGTGGGCGGCGGAGACATGCTAGCCATCTCCTTTGAGTCTAGCGAACACTCTATCGAGGATCGCGGGGAGCCGTCGTGGGCCAGACTGTAATGGCATAGTTTAAACATATCAATATTATAAACTGGAAAGGCCAGGTATTGGGAGGTGCATAGGGTTTTGGTACTTACGAGGCAGCCCGAGGCTTGGTCCGGGGCATTCGCTCCGGACTGCTTTCGACATCCCATGCGGAGTTATCCCCAAGGAAGCCCTTCCCCTTCTTGGGCGCCTACGCCTCCAGATTCGTGGAGGCCTCTCTTTTCTTCTTTCCCCCCTTTGGGGGGAAGCCGCCTTCTTCCTCCTCCTCGCCATCGTCTTCGGTGGCGGAAGAGTCGGTCTCATCTTGGACGACATGTCTGAAGCACCCTTTCAGCGAAGGCCACTCCTGCTCCCTTTGGCCGTCTTCTTGGCCTTCTTCTCTGGCACATCATAAGGCGCTGGAAATAGCATCTTCGTTAGGAGTGGGGTTTCCTCGTCTTTGGGTAGTGGAGCTGGACAATTAATCCGCCCCGCTATGTCGATCCAGGCCTAAAAATTGATAGGAAGGCTTATACTCCTCAAAATATGCCAGTAAAGGCTATACCTTGAATACATGAAAAACCTACCGAATTGGCCTGGCGTTTTAAGCTGAGCCCACGATCTTCGGTCGTGGGTGGTGGTGTCTCACCGGCCTTGAAGAGCACTTTCCAGATATCTTCGTGCGTTGTGCCGAAGAGCTCTTGTAGCGTCTGGTGCTTGGCCGGATCGAACTCTCACAAATAGCAAGTCCAACATTGGCACGGAAGGATCCGACGAATGAGCATAACCTGGATCATGTTAACGAGTTTGATCCTCTTGGTTGTCATGTTCTGAACGCACGTCTGGAGCCCAGTAAGCTCGCTCAAAGAGCCCCAGGCGAGGCCCTTCTCTTGCTAGGAGCTGAGCCGCAGCGGAGCTCCGGATCAAAATTCGGGGGCCACCGCCCAGTTGGTGTTGCGTGGTTCGGTGATGTAGAACCACCCCGACTGCCATCCCTTCACCGTCTCCACAAAGGAGCCTTCGGGCCATTTAACCTTTCGCATCTTTCCCACCATGGCGCCTCCGCACTCTACTTGTTGGCCTGTCACCACCTTCGGCTTTACATTGAAGGTCTTTAGCCATAGGCTGAAGTGAGGCGGGATACGGAGAAAGGCCTCGCAAACGACTATAAATGCCGAGATGTTGAGGATAATGTTGGGGGCTAGATCATGAAAGTCCAGCCCGTAGTAAAACATCAGTCCGCGGACAAGCGGGTGGAGAGGCAATCCCAGCCCGCGGACTAAATGTGTGAGAAGCACAACCCTCTCATGGGGCTCTGGGGTAGGGACGATCTGTCCTTCGACCGGGAGATGGTGAACGATCTCCTTGGCCAGGTATCCGGCCTCTCGAATCTCCTTGATGTCTTTCTCCTTAACAGAGGAAGCCATCCACTTGCCACCAGCTCCAGATCCAGACATGGTCGGAGTGTCTTCTCTGGTGGGGGAAGCTAGGGCTTGGGCGCTGGAGCTCAAGAATGGATGGGCAGAGGAAGGAGAAGGCAGGGGTGAGTAAGGGTGAATCCTTATCCCCTTATAAAGGCCGCGAATCAAACGCCTCCCTAGTCGCCTTAAAACTCACCTATTCCCAAGGAATGTGTAAACGGCACGGTTGGGTTACCCATGCCCGTATTAATGAGAATCCCGCAATAAGGGGACATGATCTCTGCTTTGACAAGACGTGCCAATGGAAACCGCATCTCGAAACATGGGATGGCAGACAAAACGGTTCAATATAGTGACCGGGCAGACGTGATGTCATGTTATAAAAAAGTTATCAGCAGATTGGATTCGTGAAATATTATATTCTCTCTACAGTTGTGTGTGGTGTGAGTTACAGCTCCGGACACATCGGCACATCCGAAGACTATTTGGGAGTTTGGAAGGAGGAACCCGCCTTGCAATGCCGAAGACAGATCTACGCGCCGGATACCTTGTCATTGAAGCCAGGTTCAGGGGCTACTGAGGGAGTCCTAGACTAAGGGGTCCTCGGGCGTCCGGCCTGTTAGCCATGGGTCGGACTGATGGGCTATGAAGATACGAAGACTGAAGGTTGTACCCGCGTCCAGATAGGACCCTCCTTGGCGTGGAAGGCAAGCTTGGCGACCGGATATGTAGATTCCTTTCTTTGTAACCGACCTTGTGTAACCCTAGATCCTCCTGGTGCTTATATAAACCGGAGAACTTAGTCCGGATGAGATTTTCATTATCATAGCCATACAAGCTAGACCTCTAGGGTTTAGCCATTACGATCTCGAGGTAGATCAACTCTTGTAATACTCATATTCATCAATATCAATCAAGCAGGACGTAGGGTATTACCTCCATAGAGAGGGCCCGAACCTGGGTAAACATCGTGTCCCTCGTCTCCTGTTACCATCGACCTGAGACGCACAGTTCGGGACCCCCTACCCGAGATCCGCCGGTTTTGACACTGACAAGGGGGGCTTTACCGAGGAGGCAGGTCGTGTTCCTGGCATGTCCAGAGTGATGGCAACTCTTGATCCATCAAGGCTCTCCAGATAGAATTTCCCCTCTTCATACATGAGGGATAGTTCTTCATCCTCGTTGAAGGGAGGGTCATCGGCCCGATGATGTGTCTCTAGTTCAGGTGCAGGGATGCTTAGCGTCTCGACCTAGCGCCTCCATCTCTGCCCAGGTTCAGTAAAGGGTCGGTCAGGGGAATTAACCATAAAACAACTCGGATAAATAAGAAGGGCCGAGGAAACTTACTATCTCTGTAGGATGGTAATAAGACAGCCCATCTCAGAACTGCCATCTTGCGAATTCCTTTGCCGATCCCTGATAAATGCCAGCTAGAGCGTCCCTGAGGACCATGGGGTCATCAAGGTTTGCTCGGACAGATCGTGGGTGTCGTCGGTTCCATTCACTGGTACAGCGACGTGCTATAAAAACGGTTTTTAACCCCTTTCCGTGACGGCATTTGGAACCGTGGCCAAGTGAGTGTGGGCGATAGGGGGGTCCTTCCCACATGACCCAGAAACCGTCGGGGATAGGCCCTCCTAGGACACCAATTGAGCTTGTGTGCGATCGGGCGAGGCATCGAAACCCAATCATTTCCGTAGGTATGTACATCCCACATGGTAATCCAAGAAAAACATTTCCGTATGTATGTACATCCCACACGGTGAATCCTAGAAAAACATTTTCATAGGTATGTATATCACACACAGTTCTTTGTGTGGAAATGTTTGTGCAAGGTGGCCTAACACAAATAGTTCGCTGCTGGAAGCCGTGTGTGATTGTTAGTTGATCGAACACGCCTACTTTCTAGAAACCGTGCGGGTTGTTTGAGTTCATCGCCCACGGTGTTGTTTGAGTAACCTCTGCAATAGAAAACCCCAATAAGCAGGATAATTAGCCTATTATTGATAATCCATGTACTTATCAAACTGATATTTCTTATAAAACACAACGGATATTTCATATTCGTATAACAGCAACCAAGATTTCATAATCGAATTACATCAGATAGCTTCGGCACTCAGTTACGCCATTACACAACAGCACCAAGTTTCACATGCAACATCAAAAACCTTTGGAAAGTAGCATCATACACGGTAAATAGATAGATAAATCTCATCTGGGAAACCGCAGAAGCGGAAGGCAAATATGGAGCCTTCAGTGATGTTGAATGTCCTTGCAACTTTAGGCCAGTGGCTATGGATAATTGCCCGCCCAACCTTCATCCTCTTCAGCAAGACTTAAATATTGTACCATGGGTGTTGAATGAATACCTTCCTCACCTCTTGACCATGCAGGTGGTTCAAGAGGTAATCATCGGTGAACTGCTTTCAAAAGTACTGAAAACAAAGCTATGCATAAATCGTTGTTATAAATTTTGAAATGGCGCAAGGGGTAAAAACAAGGTAAAAGAGTTAGTACCATCCTATAGTTGACTGATGGCTTCTTCATTGTGCAAACAAAGATCTTGCTGTTATTCGTTGCAAGTTTCTTCATCCTAACAATCCTTCTGAGTTTCTTGACTTGACTGATATTCATGGACATCTCATTTCCCCATATGCAAAATGGGTCGAACAGTGGGTCTAAGCCTCTGACAGCAAGACCTACATGTGCAAGACCAAATTGTAAGAAACCTAAATATTAGAATGATTCCTGCAACTGCACAATAATGTGCTATTAGCCAAAGGACCCTGCTTGAACAAACCTCGATGGTAAACCACAGTGTCTCCCATTGTTTCCCTTCAGCACACATAAGGAAGATCTTGACCAAGTTAACTGAGAGTTGTCATATTATCAGTAGAATATGTATTGAGTACAGCCAAATTCGATTGGTGTCACATGCATAACAATACAAAATTGTACCCACAACAAATGAAAATCAAATTGCAGAACTGAACCAAACAGTTAAATGGACAACAGACCAAATGAACCAAAATAGTTAACTAAGCGCGACATTGCAGAATAGAAACATGTACTAGAAGATAAGACAGTTAACTAAACAAAGAATGCTTGAGAACAGTACTACTAAATGTAGCAATTGTTGGACCAAAGTGTTAAGTGAACATTACATTTCAGAGGACCAAACTGTTAGCTGAACATCAGATTCAATATTAACATTACAGAGGACAAATCACTAGAAGGCACTGGCGATGGCCTCGAGAAAACAACACGAACTGTATTTTAAAATAGACAACCGCGTGGCGGTGTCGATGGTGGCTTCGAAGAAGAGGTTCTCCTCCAAGATCTAGTGGTCGACACGCATGGTAGCCATAGCGACCTCGTGCACGCGTGCGGCCGCATGCTACTGAGCTCCATGTTATACTGTGTGCAAAATGGATGTGGGCGGTGCTTAATTGGAGGAGGGGGCAGTGTTTTTGGTGGAAGGTGTTGCACCGTCGGTCGGGGCATGTGGGACGGGAAAGGAGGAGGATGGTGTGAGTGGGGTGTGGATTACCTGGCCATACCGACGAGGCCGTGCAGCAAGAAGAAGGGTCGGCGACGAGGAGGCCGCGCAACAAGAAGAAGGGTCGCCGGCGAGGAGGCGGCGCTGCAAGAATAAGGGTAGCCAGCGAGGAGGTGACACTACAAGAAGAAGGGTCACCGGCGAGGAGGCTGAGCTGCCAGTAAAGCAGCAGTGAAGGTTTGAACATGGAAAACAAGGAGGAACAGTGGAAATGTGGCTTTTGGTGGGAGGGAGGGGGCGGGGAGATAGATATTTCCACGGTGGCCAAAAAATTTCGTTCGGTGCCGCGAGAAACTGGCGCGCAAGTATGTTTCAAGCGGGGGCGGTGGACTGTAGACGACGAAGCTTCCTGCGTAAGCCAGACAAGAAGGTGAACCAAGATATTTTATATCACATCCCACACGATTCTTTCTAGTAAACTGTTTGTGATATACCTGATTTTTTCATTATGTTTTGAAAGACAAAATGTTGTTACAGAGGGAAAGGATGGTGTTTGAATTGCTAGAACGTTTACGTACAGTGAAGATGCAACTAGTACATGAGTGATGTGTTTAAATTTCGAATTATTCCAGGTTCGTTTGGCATTTTTATGCATTAATTGAGTTTCTGAACATTTAATGTGCATAATTCAAATTTGAACTACAAGCACATGCTCCAATGCACCAAATTTTGTTGAAAAATCACATGTGTGTCTTTGGGTGAATTTATAGGTCCCGTGCAAGAAATGGGAATAAAATTCAAACATGTGGACGTCGTGGCTCGGCCGGAAAGATTGAGAAAACTTGGTTTTTTAATTCCTGTAAATCCAAAACACGCCTGAAAATCATGAAACTTGGCATGGTGTCATGACATGGAACCAACATGCTGCGGTAATTTTTTTTGCCGAATTGGGACAAGCTTTGGCGTAAGCTTCTTGCAAACCGGAGCTTCCCTCAAGAAGGCTCGTGGTTCCAAGAGGGAACGTGTCACCTCCGTGTGCGAAATGACATATGTACACTGCCTTCTCCCGCCTTTATTTTTTTACACTAGCAGATTAGACCAAATAGAAGTATCATGCTAAACTTTGGAATTATTCCTGGTTCATTTGGCCTTTTTATACATTAATTGAGTTTCTAGGCATTTAATGTGCATAATTCAAATTTCAACTACAAGCACATGCTCCAACGCACCAAAGTTGGTTGAAAAATCACATGTGTGTCCTTGGGTGAATTTCTAGGTCCCATACAAGAAGTGGGAATGAAATTCAAACATGTGGGCGTTGTGGCTCGGCCAGAAAGATGGAAAAACTTGGTTTTTTAATTCCTATAAATCAAAAACACGCCTAAAAATCATGAAACTTGGCATGGTGTCATGACATGGCACCAACATGCTGTGGCAATTTTTTTGGCCGAAGCTTCTTGCAAACCGGAGCTTCCCTCAAGAAGGCTCATGGTTCCGACAGTGAACTTGTCACCTTCGTGTGCGAAACGACATACGTACACTGCCTTTTCCCGCCTTAATTTTTTTACTTAGGCAGATTAGACCAAATAGAAGTATGGTGCTAAATTTTGGAATTATTCCGGGTTCGTTTGGCCTTTTTATACATTAATTGAGTTTCTAGGGCTTTCATGTGCATAATTAAAATTTAAACTACAAGCACATGCTCCAGTGCACCAAAGTTGGTTGAAACATCACATGTGTGTCCTTGGGTGAATTTCTAGGTCCCATGCAAGAAATGGGAGTGAAATTCAAACATCCGCACGTCGTGGCTCGGCCGGAAAGATTGAGAAACTTGGCTTTTTAATTCCTGTAAATCCAAAACACGCCTGAAAATCATGAAACTTGGCATGGTGTCATGACATGGCACCAACATGCCATGATAATTTTGTTTGGCCGAATTAGGACAAGCTTTGGTGTAAGCTTCTTGCAAACCGGAGCTTCCCTCAAGAAGGCTAGTGGTTCTGAGAGGGAACTTGTCACCTCCGTGTGCGAAACGACATGCGTACATTGCATTCTCCCGCCTTAATTTTTTTACACAGGCAGATTGGACCAAATAAAAGTATCGTGCTAAATTTTGGAATTATTCCGGGTTCCTTTGGCCTTTTTATACATTAATTGAGTTTCTGGGCTTTTAATGTGCCTAATTTAAATTTGAACTACAAGCACATGCTCCAGTGCACCAAAGTTGGTTGAAAAATCACATGTGTGTCCTTGGGTGAATTTCTAGGTCCCATGCAAGAAATGGGAATGAAGTGCAAACATGTGGGCGTCGTGACTCGGCCGGAAAGATTGAGAAACTTGGTTTTTTAATTCCTATCAATCCAAAACCCGCCTGCAAATCATGAAACTTGGCATGGTGTCATGACATGGCACCAACATGCTGCGGTAAGTTTTTGGGCCGAATTGGGACAAGCTTTGGTGTAAGCGTCTTGCAAAGCGGAGCTTCCCTCAAGAAGGCTCGTGGTTCCGAGAGGGAACTTGTCACCTCCATGTGCGAAACGCCATACGTACACTGCCTTCTCCCTCCTTAATTTTATTACACAGGCATATTAGACCAAATAGAAGTATCGTGCTAAATTTTGGAATTATTCCGGGTTCGTTTGGCCTTTTTATACATTAATTGGGTTTCTGGGCATTTAATGTGCATAATTCAAATTTGAACTACAAGCACATGCTCTAGTGCACCAAATGTGGTTGAAAAATCACATGTGTGTCCTTGGGTGAATTTCTAGGTCCCATGCAAGAAATGAGAATGAAATTCAAACATCTAGGCGTCGTGGCTCGGCCGGAAAGATTGAGAAACTTGGTTTTTTAATTCCTGTAAATCCAAAACACGCCTGAAAATCAAGAAACTTGGCATGGTGTCATGACATGGCACCAACATGCTGCGGTAATTTTTTTGGCCGAATTAGGACAAGCTTTGGTGTAAGCTTCTTGCAAACCGAAGCTTCCCTCAAGAAGGCTCGTGGTTCCTAGAGGGAACTTGTCACCTCCGTGTGCGAAACGACATACGTACACTGCCTTCTCCCGCCTGAATTTTTTTACACAGGCAGATTATACCAAATAGAAGTATCATGCTAAATTTTGGAATTATTCTAGGTTCGTTTGACCTTTTTTATACATTAATTGGATTTTTGGGCATTTCAAGTGCATAATTCAAATTTCAACTACAAGCACATGCTCCAATGCACCAAAGTTGCTTGAAAAATCACATGTGTGTCCTTGGGTGAATTTCTAGGTCCCATACAAGAAGTGGGAATGAAATTCAAACATGTGGGCGTTGTGGCTCGGCCGGAAAGATGGAAAAACTTGGTTTTTTAATTCCTGTAAATCAAAAACACGCCTGGAAATCATGAAACTTGGTATGCTATCATGACATGGCACCAACATGCTGCGGCAATTTTTTTGGCCAAATTGGGACAAGCTTTGGTGTAAGCTTCTTGCAAACCGGAGCTTCCCTCAAGAAGGCTCGTGGTTTCGAAAGTGAACTTGTCACCTTCGTGTGCGAAACAACATACGTACACTGCCTTCTCCCGCCTTAGTTTTTTTACTTAGGCAGATTAGACCAAATATAAGTATCATGCTAAATTTTGGAATTATTCCAGGTTCGTTGGCCTTTTTTATACATTAATTGAGTTTCTAGGCCTTTCATGTGCATAATTCAAATTTAAACTACAGGCACATGCTCCAGTGCACCAAAGTTGGTTGAAACATCACATGTCTGTCCTTGGGTGAATTTCTAGGTCCCATGCAAGAAATGGGAGTGAAATTCAAACATCCGCGCGTCGTGGCTCGGCCGGAAAGATTGAGAAACTTGGTTTTTTAATTCTTGTAAATCGAAAACACGCCTGAAAATCATGAAACTTGGCATGGTGTCATGACATGGCACCAACATGCCACGATAATTTTGTTTGGCCGAATTAGGACAAGCTTTGGTGTAAGCTTCTTGCAAACCGGAGCTTCCCTCAAGAAGGCTCGTGGTTTCGAGAGTGAACTTGTCACCTTCGTGTGCGAAACAACATACGTACACTGCCTTCTCCCGCCTTAATTTTTTTACTTAGGCAGATTAGACCAAATAGAAGTATCATG
The DNA here is from genome assembly GCF_002162155.2 of Triticum dicoccoides. Classification (NCBI taxonomy): domain Eukaryota; kingdom Viridiplantae; phylum Streptophyta; class Magnoliopsida; order Poales; family Poaceae; genus Triticum; species Triticum dicoccoides. The sequence goes on along the minus strand of NC_041388.1, from coordinate 301,338,587 downwards.
CTAAATTTTGGAATTATTCCAGGTTCGTTGGCCTTTTTTATACATTAATTGAGTTTCTAGGCCTTTCATGTGCATAATTCAAATTTAAACTACAGGCACATGCTCCAGTGCACCAAAGTTGGTTGAAACATCACATGTCTGTCCTTGGGTGAATTTCTAGGTCCCATGCAAGAAATGGGAGTGAAATTCAAACATCCGCGCGTCGTGGCTCGGCCGGAAAGATTGAGAAACTTGGTCTTTTAATTCCTGTAAATCGAAAACACGCCTGAAAATCATGAAACTTGGCATGGTGTCATGACATGGCACCAACATGCCATGATAATTTTGTTTGGCCGAATTAGGACAAGCTTTGGTGTAAGCTTCTTGCAAACCGGAGCTTCCCTCAAGAAGGCTAGTGGTTCCGAGAGGGAACTTGTCACCTCCGTGTGTGAAACGACATACCTACATTGCCTTCTCCCGCCTTAATTTTTTTACATAGGCAGATTGGACCAAATAAAAGTATCGTGCTAAATTTTGGAATTATTCCGGGTTCGTTTGGCCTTTTTATACATTAATTGAGTTTCTGGGCTTTTAATGTGCCTAATTCAAATTTGAACTAGAAGCACATGCTCCAGTGCACCAAAGTTGGTTGAAAAATCACATGTGTGTCCTTGTGTGGATTTCTAGGTCCCATGCAAGAAATGGGAATGAAATTCAGACATGTGGGCGTCATGGCTCGGCCGGAAAGATTGAGAAACTTGGTTTTTTAATTCCTATAAATCCAAAACACGCCTGAAAATCATGAAACTTGGCATGGTGTCATGACATGGCACCAACATGCCGCGGTAATTTTTTGGCCAAATTGGGACAAGCTTTGGTGCAAGCTTCTTGCAAAGCGAAGCTTCCCTCAAGAAGGCTCGTGGTTCCGAGAGGGAACTTGTCACCTCCATGTGCGAAATGACATACGTACACTGCCTTCTCCCTCCTTAATTTTATTACACAAGCATATTAGACCAAATAGAAGTATCATGCTAAATTTTGGAATTATTCCGGGTTCGTTTGACCTTTTTATACATTAATTGAGTTTCTAGGCATTTAATGTGCATAATTCAAATTTGAACTACAAGCACATGCTCTAGTGCACCAAATGTGGTTGAAAAATCACATGTGTGTCCTTGGGTGAATTTCTAGGTCGCATGCAAGAAATGGGAATGAAATTCAAACATCTAGGCGTCGTGGCTCGGCCGGAAAGATTGAGAAACTTGGTTTTTTAATTCCTGTAAATCCAAAACATGCCTGAAAATCATGAAACTTGGCATGGTGTCATGACATGGCACCAACATGTTGCGGTAATTTTTTTGGCCAAATTGGGACAAGCTTTGGTGTAAGCTTCTTGCAAACCGAAGCTTCCCTCAAGAAGGCTCGTGGTTCCTAGAGGGAACTTGTCACCTCCGTGTGCGAAACGACATACGTACACTGCCTTCTCCCACCTGAATTTTTTACACAGGCATATTAGACCAAATAGAAGTATCATGCTAAAATTTGGAAATATTCTGGGTTCGTTTGACCTTTTTTATACATTAATTGGGTTTTTGGGCATTTCATGTGCATAATTCAAATTTCAACTACAAGCACATGCTCAAGTGCCCCAAAGTTGGTTGAAAAATCACATGTGTGTCCTTGGGTGAATTTCTAGGTCCGATGCAAGAAATGGGAATGAAATTCAAACATCTGGGCATCGTGGCTCGGCCGGAAAGATTGAGAAACTTGGTTTTTTAATTCCTGTAAATCCAAAACATGCCTGAAAATCATGAAACTTGGTGTGGTGTCATGACATGGAACCAACATGTCGTGGTAATTTTTCGGTCCGATTTGCGAAGGCGCACACATTAACAATCAACAAAGTCATTTTGGAACAAGTGATGTCACGTTACAAATCAGAAACACAAGTCTTTTTGAAACCGTGGGCGTTCTACTTACCAATTATGTGCCGCCACGCGCCCCCTTTTTTTATTGGCTAGGAGGTACCGTGCGGGGTAGCTATTTGAGTATGGGAGGCGTGCGATCAGACCCCTGCGCGTGCTCATCGGGAGGAGAGCCCTTTGACCGCCACCCGCCACGCACCTCCCTCCCGACGTCTCCATTAATGGTGCCCGAGCCCCTATTCTACGGTGTGGCTATATGTCTCACTAGACTGAGATTTAAGAGAGAAAAATGAAAATTAGGAACGAAAGTTTTGCATGGATCTTGATGTAAGATATGACGGACCTATATAGCATCGACTACGACTTATAGCAAGCATGATGAATATAATGATGATGACAACGGATAATAATTGTTTTACATATTTAGGAACATAATTAAAAAAGCCACATGCGGCAACGCCCGAAATACACAAGGGCAAAAGAAGAAGGAAGACAACGATCTGGCTCGCTGATCTCTACTTTCTTGATGCATTGCTGTAGGCCCCAGGAAGTAGTCTCCGCGGCGAGCGGCGATGAGCTCTTTCTTGTACTCAAGGTGCTGCTTGAGAGCATCCACGGATTCCTCCACCAGCCTTCTGTGCTCGATCCATAGCATGTCATTCTCGTCCATAAGTTTCTTGATGAAGACGCCAGTCCTCTTCAACAAGGCAGTGGTCTCCTCCTGCTGCTCTGCACTTCCGACGATCTTCACCCTCAGCAGGTCTTGCTCGGCCCGGAGCTTCGCATTTCTCTCATTTAGTTGCGGGATGATGCCGGCAAAAGAGGCTTCCATGTCGTCCTGCAACCTCGCCCAGCCGGAGATCTGATCCATGTGGCTATGGAAGATCGCATGCATGCGCCTGTAAGACTCCTCGCCTGCCGCGAGACATTTTCCCAGGCTGCCGCGGCACGGCGGGGCATCTCTTCTGCTTCCGCGGCGCGGCCGGAATAGTCTGCCGCATCGACGGCGCGGCGGGACCTGTGTGCTGCTTTGGCGGCACGGTGGGACCTCTGTGCTACTACGGCCGTGCAACGGGACATGCCATCCTCATTCGTGGCGAGGTGGGACATCTCTCGTGCTTCTGCTTCCATGCTCGCATCTCCTTGGTGGCAATCTCTCGACCCAGAACTGACGCTGGCCATGGCAGACGCAAGGGAACTATGATGAATGACTTGTTTGTTTTTGTGGATGAGGAGTTGAGGAGGAATGTGAAGTCATCTTGGAGTAGTAGTAGTAGTATTTATAACTGAGTAGTAATACTCTCCTAAGTGAGAAACCGTTTATGTTTTGATCGGTGTGAACAGGTTTACAATTTGGAATGTGACGGGACGCATGCTCAAAATTTACCGACGGCTATAAGTGCGGCACTATTCCCGGAAGGCGTAACATGTGTACGTATGCCTTCTCGGCCGCGTACGTGGCGTTTGCACCGCAATAGGCAATGTCAGCACACGTCTTGTTCTGACAACCGTGCGCGCTCGTTATTACCATCGCACACGCTTCTTTTAATTAGAATGTGTGTGTCCATCTAGCACACACACATTGATCTATCTAACTGTTTCAGTTTTTTGTGGCTAATCGCAAACAGTTCATCCGTGTGAAGTGTCTGCCATCAATCGCAGACACTTTGATCTGGCTGACCCATTTCTGTTATGTTGCCTAATCGCAAATAGTTAATCCTTCTGAAGTGTATGCCCTCAATCGCACACACCTTTATCTAGCTGCCCATTTCTATTGTTCCTCCTCCTCATCACAAACAGTTCATCCGAGTGAACTGTATGCTGTATATCGTGCACGCCTTCATCTGGCTTCCTATTTCTTTTGTTCTGCCTCATCGCAAACAGTTCATTGAACTGAACCATATGCCCTGCATCACACATGAAACTAAAATCTGAACCATGTTTGATGGCTCCGCCATCGTAAATGTTTTGCACCTTTTTGACGGTTCTTTTACACCACCGTTTGCGATTATTGCATCACACACAGTTTCGTCGAAGGATCTCTGATCGTAGTGTCACATTAGCAGCATCCTGCAGTAGTGATTGTACATGCACAATGGGTGAAAGCATTTCTGAAGTGGTTGGACTCTTTGGCTGATTGTTGTGGCCATTACATCTATAATGGTGAGGCCAGTATTTGTCAGCAGCTTTACTTGGGCTGCTGATGACCCACAAGTATAGGGGATCTATCGTAGTCCTTTCGATAAGTAAGAGTGTCGAACCCAACGAGCAGCAGAAGGAAATGATAAGCGGATTTCAGCAAGGTATTCTCTGCAAGCACTGAAATTATAGGTAATAGATAGTTTTGTGATAAGATAATTTGTAGCGAGCAACAAGTAACAAAAGTAAATAAAGTGCAGCAAGGTGTCCCAATCCTTTTTGTATCAAAGGACAAGCCTGGACAAACTCTTATATAGAGAAAAGTGCTCCCGAGGACACATGGGAATATCATCAAGCTAGTCTTCATCACGATCATATGATTCGCATTCGGTACTTTGATAATCTGATATGTGGGTGGACCTGTGCTTGGGTACTGTCCTTACTTGGACAAGCATCCCACTTATGGTTAACCTCTATTGCAAGCATCCGCAACTACAACAAAAGTATTAAGGTAAACCTAACCATAGCATGAAACATATGGATCCAAATCATCCCCTTACGAAGCAACGCAAAACTAGGGTTTAAGCTTTTGTCACTCTAGCAATCCATCATCTACTTTTTACTTACCAATGCCTTCATCTAGGCCCAAATAATGGTGAAGTGTCATGTAGTCAACATTTACATAACACCACTAGAGGAGAGACAACATACATCTCATCAAAATATCGAACGAATACCAAATTCACATGACTACTAATAGCAAGACTTCTCCCATGTCCTCAGGAACAAACGTAACTACTCACAGAACATATTCATGTTCATAATCAGAGGAGTATTAATATGCATATAGGATCTGAACATATGATCTTCCACCAAATAAACCAACTAGCATCAACTACAAGGAGTAATTAACACTACTAGCAACCCATAGGCAGCAATCCCAGACTTAGAGACAAGAATTGGATACAAGAGATGAACTAGGGTTTGAGAGGAGATGGTGCTGGTGAAGATGTTGATGGAGATTGACCCCCTCCCGATGAGAGGATCGTTAGTGATGACGATGGCGATGATTTTCCCCCTCCCGGAGGGAAGTTTCCCCGGCAGAACAGCTCCGCCAGAGCCCTAGATTGGTTCCGCCTCGTGGCGGCGGAGTCTCGTCCCGAAATCTGACTTATGATTTTTTTTCGTCATCGAAAGACTCCATATAGCAGAAGATGGGCATCGGAGGGCCACCAGGGGGGCCACAAGGTAGGGGGCGCACCCAAGGGGGTAGGGCGCGCCCCCACCCTCATGGGCAGGGTGTGGCCCCCTGGTGAACTTCTTGCGCTCAGTATTTTTTATATATTCTGAAAATGACTTCCGTGAAGTTTTAGGACTTTTGGGGCTGTGCAGAATAGGTCTCTAATATTTGCTCCTTTTCCAGCCCAGAATCCCAACTGCCAGCATTCTCCCTCTTTATGTAAACCTTGTAAAATAAGAGAGAATGGGCATAAGTATTGTGACATAATGTGTAATAACAACCCATAATGCAATAAATATCGATATAAAAGCATGATGCAAAATGGACGTATCAACTCCCCCGAGCTTAGACCTTGCTTGTCCTCAAGCGAAAGACGAAATCGAAAAGTATGTCCACACGTTTAGAGATAGAGGTGTCGATAAATAAAATACAGACATGAGTGCATCATGATCATTCTTATAACAACAACTTATATAATTCTTGTCATATGATCTCTTATGCTAAAGTAACAATTCAATCACAATTTCAAGTATGAATCATAAACTTCATTGACAACTAACAAACTATAATCTCAGACATTGGAGCAATTGCAATTTATCATAACATAGGAAAGAGTCAATATAAGAGCTTTTCAGCAAGTCCACATACTCAACTATCATATAGTCTTTCACAATTGCTAACACTCACGCAATACTTATGGGTAAGGAGTTTTAATCGGACACAGAGAAAGATAGGGGCTTATAGTTTTGCCTCCCAACGTTTTACCTCAAGGGTAATGTCAACAATAATAGTTCATGAAAACTCACATCCAATTAGCCATATATACCAGGATCTTTCCAGCATGTTGTTCTTGCCAAAAGATAAAATGTAAAAAGGAAAGGTGAGGATCACCATGACTCTTATGCAAGGTAGGAGATAAAAGTAAAAGATAGGCCCTTCGCAGAGGGAAACAAAGGTTGTCATGCTCTTTTATGGTTGGATGCACAAAATCTTAATGTGAAAGAACGTCACTTTATATTGCCACTTGTGATATGGACCTTTATTATGCCGTCCATCGCTTTTATTTCTTCCATATCACACGATCGTATAAAGCTTATTTTCTCCCACACTAATAAGTCATACATATTTAGGGAGCAATTTTTATTGCTTGCATCGATGACAACTTACTTGAGGGATCTTACTCAATCCATAGGTAGGTATGGTGGACTCTCATGGGAAAACTGGTTTAAGGGTGTTTGGAAGCACAAGTAGTATCTCTACTTGGTGCAAAGAATTTGGCTAGCATGAGGGGGAAAGGCAAGCTCAATCATGTTGGATGATCCATGACAATATAATTTATCTCAGATGCAAGAAAACATAACCCTTTACATTGTCTTCCTTGTCCAACATCAACTCTTTAGCATGTCATATTTTAATGAGTGCTCACAATCATAAAAGATGTCTAAGATAGTATATTTATATGTGAAGACCTCTCTTTCTTTATTACTTCCTATTAATTGCAACGATGGCCAAAACTATGTTTGTCAACTCTCAACAACTTTTAATCATCATACTCTTTATATGTGAGCTCATTACTCTCCATAAGATCCATATGATCTCTTTTATTTCTTTTTATTCTTTCTCTTTCTTTTATTCACTCAAGATCATGGCAAAATAATCAAGCCCTTGACTCAACACTAATCTTTATTATATATAGCTCACGGACTCGATTACATAGAAGGATCATAAAGCAAAACTCACAACTAGATCATACTAAAAGCTTTTATTCTACTAGATCAAGATATTATCAAAAGGATCGAACTAAGAAAAACGGTAAAGATAAAAGTGATGGTGATACGATACCGGGGCACTCCCCCAAGCTTGGCAGTTGCCAAGGTGTAACGCCCCGAGACCGATGTGCCAGGTGTCCTCCAGTTATTCGTTGTTGTTGCCTTGTCATTGCTTGCGTGTCATGCATTGCATATCATGTCATCATGTGCATTTCATTTGCATACATGTTCGTCTCATGCATCCGAGCATTTTCCCCATTGTCCGTTTTGCTTTCCGGCGCTCGTATGTCACTCGGTGTCCATTTCTACCTCTTTTCATGTGCGGGTGTTAAACTTTTTCGGATTGGACCGAGACTTGTCATGCGGCCTTGGTTTACTACCGGTAGACCGCATGTCAAGTTTCGTACCATTTGGACTTCGTTTGATACTCCAACGGTTAACCAAGGGACCGAAAAGGCCTTGTGTGTGTTGCAGCCCAACACCCCTCCAAAGAGGCCCAAAACCCACCTAAACCCCCTCCATCATCTCGGTCGTCCAATCACGATCGCGTGGCCGAAAACCGCACCTCATTTGGACTCTCCTAGCTCCCTCTACCTATATATATGTGCAACTCTTCCAAATTCGCGGACGAAACCCTAGATCTCACCTCTCTCCGCGCCACCGGACATGTCCGCCCACCAGCGGACGCGTCCACCCCGCGGCCACCTCACTCCATCCAATCAAAAGGCGCCATGTTAGCTCCGCCGCCCCTCTCCTCCACTCAGGCGCCGCCACTTGTCATCGCCGCCTCTCTCCACCGCGCGGGCCCGCGACGCCCAGAGCCGGCCCGCCCGGGCCCGAACCCCTGCCGCCCGAGCGCTCGCTCCTCCGTGCGCCTACTGCTCGATCTTCCTCGCCGCTGCCGTGCGCGTCCGACTACCGGAGCCCCGCCATGACGACCCTAGGCCAGGCCTCGCCGCTCCTCTCCTTCCCGTCCTTCTTCCTCCTTGCCCGCTCACCTTCCCTCTCTCCCTCGCAGGCCGCCACCGCCGCCGAAGTTCTTGTTGGCCTCCGGCGCTGCCAAGGTCGGGAATGGGTTCCCTGGCGTCGCCCTCCTCCGGATCCGTCGGATCCCACGCACCTCGCTAGTTCCCTGCCTCGCCGCCGCCCCGGCGTGCCCTCCCGTGTTGGCGTTGACTGCCGCCGGCCCTGTTCCCGCTCAGGCAGAGGACGGGGACGATGCGCCTCAGCGCCCCCCCCCCTCATGGGCCCAGCTCCAACTGGCCTGCCAGGCCGCCTCCTACACCGACCTGGGCCTGCAGCCCACTAGGTGAGCACCCCACCAGCCCTTATCTCCCGCATGTGCGCCGTTTAACTATTTGACGCTCGCTAAAATTCGTCTAAGTCCTGAAATTTTCAGATTCATATGCCTCTTTTCATCATGTCATAACTCCCTCATCGTAGCTCTGATTCGTGCGTGTAGCATATGAAAATGTTCGCCTCGACGAGTACATCATTTCATCTCCTTGCATCATTTTCATTTGAGCTCATCTTGATGGCCGAAATGCTGTTGGAATAGGGCTATGTGGTGAATTTGTCAGATCTGTTTCATCAAATGGCCTTTTGTCATTTGTACCATGATTAATGTGTGCATGTTATGATCTTGAGCTCTACATGTGTTTTGTTATATGCCATGCCATATTTACAGGGTTGCTTGCCATGTATTTTTGTGATGTTTGTGGTGACTAGCACAAGCTTGCAAAGTAGCATAATCGGTAATGCTGATTTCAGGGACTTTAGTTTTTCACTAAGTACTTGTCCTGATTTTGTCGTTATGCCATATGTTCATGTTGTTTCCTAGTTATCCGTGCCTCTTTTGAGGATGATCAGTAAGGATGTTTTGTTAACATTGTGGCGCTCTATCCATCCATGTCTTAGTTTGCAATTATGGAGTACCCTAGCTTGAGTCAATCGAGCTCTACCTTTGCTATAAAGTGAGTCTTGGCAGATTGTTGACATGTTTAGTGATTTTGCCGAGGATGTTGCTATTGACCCGTGCATGCTATGTTGTTGTTCTTGCCATGTCTAGCTTCTATGCCATGTATTATTGATGGGTGTATGCTTAGTTTGTCATGCCATGCTCTGTAGTGAGTGCATCGAGGTCGTAAACATGCCTACTCGTTAACTGATTTGCATGCTCCAGTTTTTCACTAAGTCTGAATCTGTTTATGTTTTTGCCATGTTCACATGCTTGCAATTATATTCTATGATCCCTTTTGGCTCAAGGTCACTAAGGGACTTTTGTTAAGTGCTTTGAGTAGCTTCATTCCATGCCTTTCTTTGCCATGTTAAGTTCCTGTAGCATATAGTTTTCATGCTCCAAAGTATGCTTCCTGATGATAAATTCCTGACATGTTGTTATTTCACTAAGTCTGAAACCTGTTATCATTTGCACTTTTGCCATGCTTGTTTTGAACCTGTTAATGGATGAATTAGCCGTAGCTCAATGTTCATCTTTTGTCAAGCACCTTGACTGGATCCCTGCCATGTATTTTGTTGCCATGTTTGAGTGCTGTAGCATATTTATCTTGATGCATTTAGATGGCTACTCGCTGATTATCGCAGACCGGTGCCATATTTGTTTTGCTTGCCATTTCCAAACCGTGCATCCGATTCCGATGATCTTTATATCGATTTCAACCGAAATCACCTCACCTTTCCAGTGGCACTCTTGGATTTCCAAGTTGAGGCCAGTTTCAATCATTCCTTTCCAAATCATGCATATGCATCACATATCGCATTCCGCATATCATACCATGTTCATGTGTTGGTTGTTTACTATGTTGTGTGCTTCTTTCCGGTGTTGCTTCTTCGCGTTGGTTCCAGTAACATCGTGATTGTGAGGACCCGTTCGACTACGTCCGTTTGTCTTCTTCATGGACTCGTTCTTCTTCCTTGTGGGATTTTAGGCAAGATGACCATACCCTCGAAATCACTTCTATCTGTGCTTGCTAGTTGCTCGCTCTTTGCTATGCCAATGATGCGTTACCTACCACTTGCTTATCATGCTTCCCATATTGTTAAGCCAAGCCTCTAACCCACCTGGTCCTAGCAAACCGTTGTTTGGCTATGTTACCTCTTTGCTCAGCCCCTCTTATAGCGTTGTTAGTTGCTGGTGAAGATTGAAGTTTGTTCCTTGTTGGAACATGGAGATGTTGTTCCTTGTTGGAACATGTTTACTTGTTGGGATATCACAATATCTCTTATTTAATTAATGCATCGATATACTTGGTAAAGGGTGGAAGGCTCGGCCTTATGCCTGGTGTTTTGTTCCACTCTTACCGCCCTAGTTTCCGTCATATCAGTGTTATGTTCCCGGATTTTGCGTTCCTTACGCAGTTGGGTTATAATGGGAACCCCTTGATAGTTCGCCTTGAATAAAACTCTTCCAGCAAGGCCCAACATTGGTTTTACCATTCGCCACCTAGCCTTTTTCTTTCCCTTGGGTAGGCCTGCCCAAGGGTCATCTTTATTAAACCCCGGGCCAGTGCTCCTCTGAGTGTTGGTCCAACCTGTCAGCTGCCGGTGACCACCAGGGGCAACTCTGGGCTGGCCTACCGGAACCTTGGACAATCCGGTGTGCCCTGAGAAAGAGATATGTGCGGCTCCTATTGGGATTTGTCGGCACATTCGGGTGGCTTTGCTGGTCTTGTTTTACCATTGTCAAAATGTCTTATAATCGGGATTCCGAGTCTGATCGGGTCTTCCCGCTAGAAGGAATATCCTTCATTGACCGTGAGAGCTTGTGATGGGCTAAGTTGGCACACCCCTGCAGGGACTGAACTTCCGAAAGTCGTGCCCGCGGTTATGGGCAGATGGGAATTTGTTAATGTCCGGTTGTAGAAAACCTGAAGTTGACCTTAATTAAAATACATCAATCGCGTGTGTTACTGTGATGGTCTCTTCTCGGCGGGGTCCGGGAAGTGAACACGGTGTTGGAGTTATGCTTGACGTAGGTTGTTCTAGGATCACTTCTTGATCATAGTTATTCAACCGTGATTTTGCCTTCTCTTCTCGCTCTCATTTTTGTATGTTAGCCACCATATATGCTAGTCGCTTGCTGCAGCTCCACCTCATACCTTTTACCTTACCTTTAAGCTTAAATAGTCTTGATCGCGAGGGTGTGAGATTGCTGAGTCCCCGTGACTCACAGATACTTCCAAAACCAGTTTGCAGGTGCCGATGTTACCGAGCAGGTGACGCAACCAAGCTCAAGGAGGAGCTCTATGAAGATATTGTCCTTTGTGTTGTTTCGTTTTAGTCGATCAGTAGTGGAGCCCAGTCGGGACGATCGGGGATCTGTGTAGCATTTGAGGTAGTCTTCTTTTATTTTGGTTCCGTAGTCGGACCTTGATTGTATCTGGATGATGTAATGCTTTATTCATGTAATTGTGTGAAGTGGCGATTGTAAGCCAACTGTGTATCTCTTTCCCTTATGTATTACATGGGTTGTTTGCAAAGATTACCTCACTTGCGACATTGCTTTCAATGCGGTTATGCCTCTAAGTCATGCTTCGACACGTGGGAGATATAGCCGCATCAAGGGTATGACAAGTTGGTATCAGAGCCTTCCCCGACCTTAGGAGCCCCCGGATTGATCGAATCGCCGGCGTTATTGAGTCTAGAAATGTTTTGAGTCATTTAGGAATTATATATATCAGAGAGTTAGGATTTCTTTTTACTCCTCAGTCCCTTCGTCACTCTGGTGAGGCATCCTGACGTAGAGTTTTGACTCTTCTCTTCTCAAATTTCACCAAATTTTTTTTTAAGATCAGGTGGGTATCTTGGAATCATTCCGATGGATTTGTGACGAGAACATTGTTCTTGGTGCCTCCTGACATTTAGGGGTTGTGGGAGTGTCCCGGGGAGTTGAGCTCCGAGGTGTTGTCGTCACAATTTTATCATTGCAGTTGTGGAATACCTGAGAGTAGTTTCGCCAACATCGAAAATCTCTTTTATGCAGTTGTTGGTGAGATAACCTCGACGCCACCCAGTACTGGGGCGGGAGTTCGGGAGTATTGCCATAACTCGTATAACGGATGCTTTTCGAAGGTTGAGGTAGACGATTTCTGAAGGTTTCTTGGTTATGTGTAGAAGGATGGATACAGCTGGATGTAGGATTTGTTAGTTTTGAGTGAGATATTATGGTTCCCCTGTATCCCCAACACCTGATTGCATAACCGGAAAATTTCGGGAGTTTATAAGTGGGAAATCAAGTAGCTCCTAGGATTTCTTTCCCACAGATGTATGATATGAAATTGGGGTTCGACGTCTAGTGGTCCGCCTATCCACGGTTGGTTTTACAGTGGTCTCGTTGTGTCTTAAAGAGTCCTTGGCTATGCCGACTCGGGGACGCTTCATATGTCATGTGCACTGCCTTGTACATGATGGTGCTGTATGATCGAGCCCGTGTAGGCTCCACCATGAAAACTTCGGACGAAACCTCTATCATATGTTTGTTCCGGCTTATTTTGCAAGCCAATCCTTTGTTTTTGTTTTGAGTTGTGGTATTCGAGTTGCTTCAATGTCAAGTGTTGATTCCATACCTTTTCGAACCAGTGTTCTCATACTCCTATGTGAATACTAATCCTTCATGATCATCGATATTGTCATGTCAATCCTTTTCACCGGTGTGTTTCTCTTCAAGTGGATCCGACCATTTCAACATCCGCAAGATCAAGTATCAGTTCTTCTCAACGGTGTTTGTTTCATCCGTCTCCAAGTTGCCTTTGTTTTTCCCTCCCACCCACCCTTTTTCTTCAAGGATTAAGATTTATTTATCAAGTATCTATCTTATGATTATGAAGTCTCTCCATTCTTTTCTGTCAATGTTCTTACCCGGTGATTCTCATGAAGATTCTAACGGAGCTTCTAGTTCATCATTCCTCATTCCTTTTCTTCTCCGGTGGATTCAATTCAAACTTTGTTGATCATATCCTTTCCTCATTTCAATACCTCCTCATGCCGGTGCACCTCTTAATCTTCCACTTTTCACTATTCGATTGTTCCGGAGTGCTCAAGATATCTCAGAAGATTCATGTTTCCACTTTGCATTCGTTCAAGGTCTTTCGAGGATGTTCTCTCATTCAAGCCTTTTAATTCAACCGGTGCATTCTCTCTTTTAAATCGTTCTATGGTGTTTTCTTTTGAGTGGGCCCTAACCCACAGGTCATTTTCTAGGATCTTACCTGACTTTTTTTTCCGGAGCTATCCTCGAATTTCTTTTCGAAGTTTGACGTAAGAATGATTTATCATCAGTCAAATGCCTTTCTCCAAGATCGGTTAAATTCTTTTCATCATTGGTTCAACTTTTCCAATTTTTATTCTGGAGTACCTCTATAATTCATGGTGGTGTTTCTCTTTGTCATTCTCAACTTTTGAAGACCGAAGAAGAATTTTTCCTCCATATCTTGTTCAATTCTCTTCAAGATTCATGGTGCTAGCTTGTTGTCATCCTCTCATAATTATTTTCGATTGTGAGAATCCTTTTCACCCATCAGGAGCTATTCAAGGGTATTTTCAGTTTGATTCTCCGGAGCCCATCATTTCAGAAGACTTTTCATTCTCAGCTTTCACCTCTTGTTCTCCAAATCTAACCGGTGCATCATTCAAGTATATTCTCTAATCAGTTCATGATCTCTTCGTTCTCTTGTATCTAAACTCTCTCATGTATTTTCGTTCATTCTCAATTCTTACGGTGGTTCTTCCAAGATTTTGTCTTCCTTCGTTCATCATATCAATTTATTCATTGTTTCAACCCGACCGGTGGTTCTTTGAAGACCTTTCTCAAGTTGATGCTATATCTATCTTAATCCTTTTCAAAGAAAATAAGTAGTATGCCAAATCCTTTTGCTCGTCATCAATTAAATTGGTGAGCGATACGCATAACGTAATTCTTATTCGTGTTTCATCCAAGTGAATTAATTCCTTATTCCGGAGGTTAATCAAATTCTCGATTTCATGTGCCTGATCTTTCTTTTTTCCGGAGTTCCAAGCTCTCTCAATTCTTTCTCGTCGTGAAGATCCATCTAATCATTGCAAGGTTTCACCTTGTGCTTTCAACTTCTCTTTCCTTTCGTTTGATCATCCTTTTGTTACCGGAGTTCTTCATGGAGGTTTTACATGATGGTTCATCAAGGATTTAATTCCTTCTCGAAGTGTTCATCAAGTTTCTTTTCGGAGGAGATCAAGTTTTCTTCATCTTGCATCCGGAGTGCAGTTCTTTCACGCATATCTTTTGAGGTGGTGCTATGTCATTCTTGATATTTCCCTTCGTGCTTCGTGATCCACAAGATATCAAGAATGAGATATCTTAAATCCGTCAACCTCTTCATTGGAGTTATCTTGGGTTATATTTCACCTAAAGCCTTCCCTAAGGTTTGTCGCTATCTATGGTGCTTATAAAGGACCCAAGTTCTTCTTTATCCTCCCGGTGAAATACTTTCTCGTCTCCTTGTTGATATCAATCCAAGTCTTTTCCCGTGAGTGGCAGGTTGTCACCTCATAATTTGAGATGTATTCCATAAGACCATATCAATCTTATTCTTTTCGTTGTTGGGTTTCCAACAACTCCGTTCAACCCTTCTCCTAAGGATGCCTTCTAAAGCTCTTTTGTGGTAGAAGATGGCATTTTCTTCTCCATTCTTTTATTTCAATGATCTAACTTCTATTCTTTTCTTCCGGAGGCATTGTGATGTTTCTCTCTTCAACCCATCTTTTCGTTTTGTCAGGATCGTGTTCTTTTCATGCCTATCTTTTTAACCGGAGTGTTGTGTCCTCTGCTCAAGTTCTTTCCATATTATCAAGTTTCATATCACTTTTCAACCGGAGTGCTGTCCGAATTTGTTCTTCCTTGTTACTCTTCCCTACCGGAGTGCTTTCAACTCTATTCTTCTACGTTGCATTCTTTATTTCAATTTGTTCAACCTTTTCAAGGTTCTTTGGTCTCACTCGTTTGTCAAAGAAGCAACTTAGTTTTACCTCTTCTCTTTCTCTTTCGTCTTCCCTCTGGTGTCATTCTAGATCTCGGGACGAGATCCTCTCGTAGTGGTGGAGTGTTGTAACGCCCCGAGACCGATGTGCCAGGTGTCCTCCAGTTATTCGCTGTTGTTGCCTTGCCATTGCTTGCGTGTCATGCATTGCATATCATGTCATCATGTGCATTTCATTTGCATACATGTCCGTCTCATGCATCCGAGCATTTTCCCCGTTGTCCGTTTTGCTTTCCGGCACTCCTATGTCACCCGATGTCCATTTCTACCTATTTTCGTGTGCGGGTGTTAAACGTTTTCGGATTGTACCGGGACTTGTCATGTGGCCTTGGTTTACTACCGGTAGACCGCCTGTCAAGTTTCGTACCATTTGGACTTCGTTTGATACTCCAACTGTTAACCGAGGGACCAAAAAGGCCTTATGTGTGTTGCAGCCCAACACCCCTCCAAAGAGGCCCAAAACCCACCTAAACCCCCTCCATCATCTCGGTCGTTTGATCACGATCGCGTGGGCGAAAATCGCACCTCATTTGGTCTCTCCTAGCTCCCTCTACCTATATATATGTGCAACCCTTCCAAATTCGCGGAGGAAACCCTAGATCTCACCTCTCTCCGCGCCGCCGGACATGTCCGCCCACCGGCGGACGTGTCCACCCCGCCGCCACCTCACTCCGTCCAATCAAAAGGCGCCACGTCAGCTCCGTCGCCCCTCTCCTCCACTCAGGCGCCGCCACTTGTCACCGCCGCCTCTCTCCACCACGCGGGCCTGCGGCGCCCAGAGCCGGCCCGCCTAGGCCCGAACCCCCGCCGCCCGAGCGCTCGCTCCTCCACGCGCCTACTACTCGATCTTCCTCGCCACCGCCGTGCGCGTCCGACGACCGGAGCCCTGCCGTGACGACCCTAAACCAGGCCTCGCCGCTCCTCTCCTTCCCGTCCTTCTTCCTCCTTTCCCGCTCACCTTCTCTCTCTCCCTTGCAGGGCGCCGCCGCCGCCGAAGTTCTTGTCGGCCTCCGGCGCTGCCAAGCTCAGGAATGGGTTCCCCGGCATCGCCCTCCTCCGGATCCGTCGGATCCCACGCACCTCGCTAGTTTCCCTGCCTCGCCGCCGCCCCGGCGTGCCCTCCCGTGTCGGCGTTGACTACCGCCGCCCATGTTCCCGCTCGGGCAGAGGACGGGGACGATGCACCTCAGCGCCCCCCCTCATGGGCCCAGCTCTAGCCGGCCTGCCAGGCCGCCTCCTCCACCGACCTGGGCCTGCAGCCCACTAGGTGAGCGCCCCACCAGCCCTTATCTCCCGCATGTGCGCCATTTAACTATTTGACGCTCGCTAAAATTCGTCTAAGTCCTAAAATTTTCAGATTCATATGCCTCTTTTCATCATGTCATAACTCCCTCATCGTAGCTCCGATTCGTGCGTGTAGCATATCAAAATGTTCGTCTCGACGAGTACATCATTTCTTCTCCTTGCATTATTTTCATTTGAGCTCATCTTGATGCCCGAAATGCTGTTGGAATAGGGCTATGTGGTGAATTTGTCAGATCTGTTTCATCAAATGGCCTTTTGTCATTTTTGCCATGATTAATGTGTGCATGTTATGATCTTGAGCTCTACATATGTTTTGTTATATGTGATGCCATCTTTACAGGGGTGCTTGGCATGTATTTTTGTGATATTTGTGGTGACTAGCACAAGCTTGCAAAGTAGCATAATCGGTAATGCTGATTTCAGGGACTTAGTTTTTCAGTAAGTCCTTGTCCTGATTTTGTCGTTATGCCATATGTTCATGTTATTTCCTAGTGATCCGTGCCTTCTTTGAGGATGATAAGTAAGGATGTTTTGTTAACATTGTGGTGGTCTATCCATCCATGTCTTTGTTTGAAATTATGGATCACCCTAGCTTGAGTCAATCGAGCTATACTTTTGCTATAAAGTGAATCCTGGCAGATTGTTGACATGTTTAGCGATTTTGCCGAGGATGTTGCTATTGACCCGTTGTTGCTATGTTGCTGTTCTTGCCATTTCTAGCTTCTATGCCATGTATTCTTGATGGATGTATGCTTAGTTTGTCATTCCATGCTCTGTAGTGAGTGCATCGAGGTCGTAAACATGCCTACTCGTTAACTGATTTGCATGCTCCAGTTTTTCACTAAGTCTGAATATGTTTATGTTTTTGCCATGTTCACATGCTTGCACTTGTATTCTATGATCCCTTTTGGCTCAAGGTCACTAAGGGACTTTTGTTAAGTGCTTTGAGTAGATTCATGCCATGCCTTTCTTTTCCATGTTAGGTTCCTGTAGCATATAGTTTTCATGCTCCAAAGTATGCTTCCTGATGATAAATTCCTGACATGTTATTTCACTAAGTCTGAAACCTGTTATCATTTGCACTTTTGCCATGCTAGTTTTGAACCTGTTAATGGATGAATTAGCCGCAGCTCATTGTTCATATTTTATCAAGCATCTTGAGTGGATCCCTGCCATGTATTTTGTTGCCATGTTTGAGTGCTGTAGCATATTTATCTTGATGCATTTAGATGGCTACTCGCTGATTATCGCAGACCGATGCCATATTTGTTTTGCTTGCCATTTCCAAACCGTGCATCCGATTCCGGTGATCCTTATATCGATTTCAACCGAAATCACCTCACCTTTCCAGTAGCACTCTTGGATTTCCAATTTGAGGCCAGTTTCAATCATTCCTTTCCAAATCATGCATATGCATCACATACCGCATCCCGCATATCATACCATGTTCATGTGTTGGTTGTTTACTATGTTGTGTGCTTCTTTCCGGTGTTGCTTCTTCGGGTTGGTTTCGGTAACGTCGTGGTTGTGAGGACCCGTTCGACTACGTCCGTTTTTCCTCTTCGTGGACTCGTTCTTCTTCCTTGCGGGATTTCAGGCAAGATGACCATACCCTCGAAATCACTTCTATCTTTGCTTGCTAGTTGCTCGCCCTTTTGCTATGCCAATGCTACGTTACCTACCACTTGCTTATCGTGCCTCCCATATTGTTAAGCCAAGCCTCTAACCCACCTTGTCCTAGCAAACCGTTGTTTGGCTATGTTACCGCTTTGCTCAGCCCCTCTTATAGCGTTGTTAGTTGCTGGTGAAGATTCAAGTTTGTTCCTTGTTGGAACATGGAGATGTTGTTCCTTGTTGGAACATGTTTACTTGTTGGGATATCACAATATCTCTTATTTAATTAATGCATATATATACTTGGTAAAGGGTGGAAGGCTCGGCCTTATGCCTGGTGTTTTGTTCCACTCTTGCCGCCCTAGTTTCCGTCATATCAGTGTTATGTTCCCGGATTTTGCATTCCTTATGCAGTTGGGTTATAATGGGAACCCCTTGACAGTTCGCCTTGAATAAACCTCTTCCAGGAAGGCCCAACATTGGTTTTACCATTCGCCACCTAGCCTTTTTCTTTCACTTGGGTAGGCCTGCCCAAGGGTCATCTTTATTAAACCCCGGGCCAGTGCTCCTCTGAGTGTTGGTCCAACCTGTCAGCTGCCGGTGACCACCAGGGGCAACTCTGGGCTGGCCTACCGGAACCTTGGACAATCTGGTGTGCCCTGAGAAAGAGATATGTGCAGCTCCTATTGGGATTTGTCGGCACATTCGGGTGGCTTTGTTGGTCTTGTTTTACCATTGTCAAAATGTCTTATAATCGGGATTCCGAGTCTGATCGGGTCTTCCCGCTAGAAGGAATATCCTTCGTTGACCGTGAGAGCTTGTGATGGGCTAAGTTGGGACACCCCTGCAGGGACTGAACTTCCGAAAGTCGTGCCCGCGGTTATGGGCAGATGGGAATTTGTTAATGTCCGGTTGTAGAAAACCTGAAGTTGACCTTAATTAAAATACATCAATCGCGTGTGTTACCGTGATGGTCTCTTCTCGGCGGGGTCCGGAAAGTGAACACGATGTTGGAGTTATGCTTGACGTAGGTTGTTCTAGGATCACTTCTTGATCATAGTTGTTCGACCGTGATTTTGCCTTCTCTTTTCGCTCTCATTTTTGTATGTTAGCCACCATATATGCTAGTCGCTTGCTGTAGCTCCACCTCATACCTTTTACCTTACCTTTAAGCTTAAATAGTCTTGATCGTGAGGGTGTGAGATTGCTGAGTCCCCGTGACTCACAGATACTTCCAAAACCAGTGTGCAGGTGTCGATGTTACCGAGAAGGTGATGCAACCAAGCTCAAGGAGGAGCTCTATGAAGATCTTATCCTTTGTGTTGTTTCGTTTTAGTCGATCAGTAGTGGAGCCCAGTCGGGACGATCAGGGATCTGTGTAGCATTTGAGGTAGTCTTCTTTTATTTTGGTTCCGTAGTCGGACCTTGATTCTATCTGGATGATGTAATTCTTTATTCATGTAAGTGTGTGAAGTGGCGATTGTAAGCCAACTATGTATCTCTTTCCCTTATGTATTACATGGGTTGTTTGCGAAGATTACCTCACTTGCGACATTGCTTTCAATGCAGTTATGCTTCTAAGTCGTGCTTCGACACGTGGGAGATATAGCCGCATCGAGGGTGTGACACAAGGGGAGTGCCCATACTAGATACTCAGTTCTTCTTTGTTGGTGAATAAAAGGTGGGGTTGTTGATGATGGATAGTCGCACATCGAGCGTAAGAGGTCTTCTAACTTGCGGATAATGCCTTTGAGTGTGATGATATGCTCCTTCAACAAAATATTTTCATGTGTGAGATACTTATTTTGTATACGAGTTACCTCAATCATCTTGAAAGCTTCAATCTCAGTTGGGGTAAGAAGAATGTGATCAAGTTGAAGGATGTCTTCTGTTGCCGGAACTTGGTCCTCCGTGGCCTTCTTGATCCCTTCATCCTTGTTGATCTCCATGGGTTCTTCTCTCTTCAGCTCTATCTTCATTAGCCAAGCATCGTTGCCCTCATTGTTGGAGGAGGAGGGAGACGACATGATGCTTGGCTTTGACAACCCTGGCAGAAAACAGCTCGAAACAAGAACATGAGATTTTTGCATGATACGGGAGTCAAAACCTTCGGGAGATTATATAATGAATTTTTACTGACCAAAATACGTAACGTGTAAGAAAACGGAGTCCAGAGAGCACATGAGGTGCCCACGAGGTAGGGGGGGCACCCTCCACCCTCGTGGAGCCCTCGTGTCCTTCCCGGACTACTTCCTATTTTTCTATTTTTCTAAATATTCCAAAACGGAAGAAAATTGCCATTAGAACTGTTTTGGAGTCGGTTTACTTACCGTACCACATACCTATTCCTTTCCGGAGTCTGAAACATTCTGAAAAGTGTCCCTTATGTATTCCTCCAGGGTTACGGTTTCAATAACATTGGTTTCAACATTTATAGGATTACCTGAGATATAATGTTTAATTCTTTCACCGTTCACCACCTTCGGATTTGTGCCTTCGAAATTGTTGAATTTTATGGCACCAGAATGATAGACCTCCTCGATAACGTAAGAACCTTCCCATTTAGAGAGAAGTTTTCCTGCAAAAAATCTTAAACGAGAGTTGTATAGCAATGCATAATCACCTACATTAAACTCACGCTTTTGTATTCTTTTGTCATGCCATCTTTTAACTTTTTCTTTAAACAACTTGGCATTCTCATAGGCTTGGGTTCTCCAATTCATCAAGTGAGCTAATGTCAAATAACCTCTTCTCACCGGCAAGTTTGAAATCATAGTTGAGCTCTTTAATGGCCCAATAAGCCTTATGTTCTAGTTTGAGAGGTAAGTGACATGCTTTTCCATAAACCATTTTATACGGGGACATACCCATAGGATTTTTATATGCAGTTCTATAGGCCCATAATGCATCATCAAGTTTCTTGGACCAATTCTGTCTAGATCTATTAGCATTCTTTTGCAAAATTAATTTGAGTTCTCTATTACTCAATTCTACTTGACCACTAGACTGTAGGTGATAAGGAGATGCAATTCTATGATTAACATCATATTTAGCAAGCATTTTACGGAAAGCACCATGAATAAAATGTGAACCACCATCATTCATTAAATATCTAGGGACTCCAAACTTTGGAAAAATAACTGCTTTAATCATCTTAATAGAGGTGTTATGATCAGCACTACTAGTTGGAATAGCTTCTACCCACTTAGTAACATAATCAACAGCAACTAAAATATGTGTATATCCATTAGAGGCAGGAAAAGGTCCCATATAATCAAAGCCCCAAACATCAAATGGTTCAATAACAAGTGAATAATTCATAGGCATTTCTTGACGTCTACTAATATTACCAATTCTTTGACATTCATCACAAGGCAAGACAAACTTACGGGCATCCTTGAAGAGAGTAGGCCAATAAAAACCGGATTACAATACCTTGTGTGCAGTTCTATCTCCAGCATGGTGTCCTCCATAAGCTTTGGAGTGACATTTGTGTAGGATCTGTTCCTGTTCATGCTCTGGTACACAACATCTAATAACACCATTTACTCCTTCTTTATAAAGATGTGGATCATCCCAGAAGTAATGTATTAAATCATAGAAAACCTTTTTCTTTTGCTGGTATGTGAAACTAGGTGGTATAAATTTAGCAACAATGTAGTTAGCATAATCAGCATACCATGGAGCAGTGTGAGAAGCATTTATGACATTTAATTGTTCATCAGGAAAGCTATCATCAATAGGTAGTGGGTCATCAAGAACATTTTCTAACCAATACAAGTTGTCTGCAACGGGGTTCTCAGCTCCCTTTCTATCAATAATATATATGCAGATCAAATTCATGTAGGAGGAGAACCCATCTAATAAGTCTAGGTTTAGCATCTTTCTTTTCCATAAGATATTTAATAACAGCATGATCCGTGTGAATAGTTACTCTAGAATCCACAATACAAGGTCTGAACTTACCATAAGCAAATACAACTGCCAAGAATTCTTTTTCAGTAGTAGCATAATTTCTCTGAGCATTGTCTAGAGTTTTACTAGCATATTGAATAACATTTAATTTCTTATCAACTCTTTGCCCTAGAACAACACCTATAGCATAATCACTAGCATCACACATAATTTCAAAGGGTAAATTCCAATCGGGTGGCTGAACAATAGGTGCAGAGATTAATGCTTTCTTGAGTATTTCAAATGCTTCTACGCAATCATCATCGAAAACAAATGGTATATCTTTTTGTAATAAATTAGTCAGAGGCCGAGAAATTTTTGAGAAGTCCTTAATGAACCTCCTATAAAAACCGGTGTGACCAAGGAAACATCTTATACCTTTGATGTCCTTGGGACATGGCATCTTTTCAATAGCATCAACCTTAGCTTTATCAACTTCAATACCTCTTTTAAAAACTTTATGCCCCAAGACAATACCTTCATTAACCATAAAGTGGCACTTCTCCCAATTCAAGACAAGGTTAGTTTCTTCACATCTCTGCAAAACTCGATCAAGGTTGCTTAAGCAATCATCAAAAGAGGATCCATAGACGGAGGAATCGTCCATGAAAACCTCACAAATCTTTTCACAGAAGTCAGAGAATATAGCCATCATGCATCTTTGGAAGGTAGCAGGTGCATTACATAAACCAAAAGGCATACGTCTATAAGCAAAAGTACCGAACAGGCAAGTAAAAGTGGTCTTAGATTGATCATCAGCTAACACAGGTATTTGAGAGAAGCCAGAATAACCATCTAGAAAGCAAAAATGTGTATGTTTGGATAATATTTCTAGCATTTGATCAATAAAAGGTAAGGGGTAATTATCCTTTTTAGTAGCCTTATTTAATTTGCAGAAATCAATTACCATCCTATAACCTGTAATAATTCTTTGCGAAATCAAGTCACCTTTATCATTAGGAACGACAGTAATACCTCCCTTTTTAGGGACACAATGGACATGACTTACCCACTGACTATCAGCAACGGGATAAATTATACCTTCCTCAAGGAGCTTTAGTATTTCCTTTCTTACCACTTCTTTCATTTTAGGATTCAGCCATCGTTGGTGATCACGAACTGGTTTGGCATCTTTCTCCAAATTTATTTTGTGTTGACATAGTGTGGGACTAATGCCCTTAAGATCATCGAGAGTATATCCAATAGCAGCTCGGTGCTTCCTCAGAGTTTTCAATAATCTCTCTTCTTTATGCTCTAAAGGTTAGCACTAATAATAACAGGATATATCCTTTTCTCATCAAGATAAGCATATTTAAGAGTATCAGGTAACGGTTTGAGCTCAGACACGGCATCACCCTTGGGTGGAGGAGGATCCCCTAGGATTTCGATAGGAAAATTGTGTTTCATGATGGGTTCCTATTTAAAGAATACTTCATCTATTTCCCTTCTTTCATTCATAAACATATCATTTTCATGGTCTAGAAAATACTGTTCTAAAGGATCACTAGGAGGCACGACAATAGAAGAAAGACCAACAATTTCATCTTTACTAGGAAATTCCTCTTCACTGTGTTGTCTATGAAATTTAGAGAAATTAAACTCATGAGACATATCACCTAAACCAATAGTAACAACATCCTTTTCGCAATCTATCTTAGCATTAACTGTGTTCAAGAAGGGTCTACCAAATATAATGGGACAAAAGCTTTCTTGTGGAGAACCAAGAACAAGAAAATCAGCAGAATATTTAGTTTTCCCACACAAGACTTCAACATCTCTAACAATTCCAATTGGTGAAATAGTATCTCTATTGGCAAGTTTAATTGTGACATCAATATCTTCTATCTCAGCAGGTGCAATATCATGCATAATTTCTTTGTATAAGTCATGAGGTATAGCACTAGCACTGGCACCCATATCACATAAGCCATGATAACAATGATCTCCTATTTTAACAGAAATAACAGGCATGCCTACCACATGTCTATGTTTATCTTTAGCACAAGGTTTAGCAATTCTAGCAGTTTCATCACGGAAATGAATAACATGCCCATCAATATTATCAGACAAGAAATCTTTAACAATAGCAATATTAGGTTCAACTTTAATTTGCTCAGGAGGTGTATAGGTTCTAATATTGATTTTACGAACCACAGTTGAAGCTTTAGCATGATCTTTTATCCTAGTAGGAAAAGGTGGTTTCTCAACATAAGCAGTAGGAACAATAGGATCATTATAAATGACAGTCTTTTCTTCAACTTTAATAGGTGCAGCTAATTTTACTTCTATGGGAGGATGATATTTAAACCACTTCTCCCTAGGGAGATCAACATGAGTAGCAAAAGATTCACAGAAAGAAGCTACTATTTCAGAGTCAAGTCCATATTTACTGCTAAATTTATGGAAAACATCGGTATCCATAAAAGATTTAACACAATCAAACTTAGGCGTCATACCTGACTCCTTACCTTCTTCGAGGTCCCAATCTTCAGAGTTGCGTTTAATTCTTTCCAATAAATCCCATTTGAATTCAATAGTCTTCATCATAAAAGAGCCAACACAAGAAGTATCGAGCATGGTGCAATTGCTATCAGAAAGCCGAGCATATAAATTTTGAATAATTATTTCTCTTGAGAGCTCATGATTAGGGAATGAATATAACATTTATTTAAGCCTCCCCCAAGCTTGAGAGATGCTTTCTCCTTCGCAAGGCCAAAAATTATATATATATAATTGCAATCACGATGAACAAGATGCATAGGATAAAACTTCTGATGAAATTCCAATTTCAATCGTTTATAGTTCCATGATCCCATATCATCACATAGCTTGTACCATGTCAATGCGTCTCCCTTCAAATATAAAGGGAAGACCTTCTTCTTAATAACATCCTCGGGCAAACCTACAAGCTTAAATAATCCACAAACTTCATCCACATATATTAGGTGCTCATAAGGATGCATTGTTCCGTCTCCTGCAAAAGGATTAGCTAGCAGTTTTTCTATCATACTCGAAGGAATCTCAAATTAGACATTTTCATTTTCAGTAGGTTAAATAGGTTGAGGAGCAACTCTTTATTCTACTGGTTGGGGTGAAGATACCCCGAACAAGCCCCTCAGAGGATTACTTTCCATAGTAACAAGTGACAGTAAATTTCAGCACACTATATAAATTTTTCCTTACCAAATTCCACCTACCAAAGGCGCTTCACTCTCCGGTAACGGCACCAGAAAAGGGTCTTGATGACCCACAAGTATAGGGGATCTATCATAGTCCTTTCGATAAGTAAGAGTGTCGAACCCAACGAGGAGCGGATGGAAATGATAAGAGGTTTTCATCAAGGTATTCTCTGCAAGCACTGAAATTATAGGTAATAGATAGTTTTGTGATAAGATAATTTGTAACAAGCAACAAGTAACAAAAGTATATAAAGTTCAGCAAGGTGGCCCAATCCTTTTTGTAGCAAAGGACAAGTATGGACAAACTCTTATATAGAGAAAAGCGCTCCCGAGGACACATGGGAATATCATCAAGCTAGTTTTCATCATGATCATATGATTCGCGTTCGGTACTTTGATAATCTGATATGTGGGTGGACCGGTGCTTGGGTACTGTCCTTATTTGGACAAGCATCCCACTTATGATTAACCTCTATTGCAAGCATCCTCAACTACAACAAAAGTATTAAGGTAAACCTAACCATAGCATGAAACATATGGATCCAAATCAGCCCCTTACGAAGCAACACATAAACTAGGGTTTAAGCTTCTGTCACTCTAGCAACCCATTACCTACTTATTACTTCCCAATGCCTTCCTATAGGCCCAAATAATGGTGAAGTGTCATGTAGTAGATGTTCACATGACACCACCAGAGGAGAGACAACATACATCTCATCAAAATATCGAACGAATACCAAATTCACATGACTACTAATAGCAAGACTTCTCCCATGTCCTCAGGAACAAACGTAACTACTCATAAAACATATTCATGTTCATAATCAGAGGAGTATTAATATGCATATAGGATCTGAACATATGATCTTCCACCAAATAAACCAACTAGCATCAACTACAAGGAGTAATTAACACTACTAGCAACCCACAGGTAGCAATCTCAGACTTAGAGACAAGAATTGGATACAAGAGATGAACTAGGGTTTGAGAGGAGATGGTGCTGGTGAAGATGTTGATGGAGATTCACCCCCTCCCGATGAGAGGATCATTGGTGATGACGATGGCGATGATTTTCCCCCCTCCCGGAGGGAAGTTTCCCCGGCAGAACAGCTCCGCCAGAGCCCTAGATTGGTTCCGCCAAGGTTCCGCCTCGTGGCGGCGGAGTCTCGTCCCAAAAGTTGGCTTATGATTTTTCCTCATCGAAAGACTCCATATAGCGGAAGATGGGCATCAGAGGGCGACCAGGGGGCCCACGAGGTAGGGGGCGCGCCCAGGGGGGTAGGGCGCGCCCCCCACCCTCGTGGGCAGGGTGTGGCCCCCCTGGTGAACTTCTTGCACTCAGTATTTTTATATATTCTGAAAATGACTTCCGTGAAGTTTTAGGACTTTTGGAGCTATGCAGAATAGGTCTCTAATATTTTCTCCTTTTTCCAGCCCAGAATCCCAGCTGCCGGCATTCTCCCTCTTTATGTAAACCTTGTAAAATAAGAGAGAATGGGCATAAGTATTGTGACATAATGTGTAATAACAACCCATAATGCAATAAATATCGATATAAAAGCATGATGCAAAATGGAGGTATCAGCTGCCAGGTTGATTACGTTGGTGTCACCCTCCTGAGCAACAGTCCGTGGTTTCCAACTGTAGCGCTTCTTTGGGGGTTCCAAGGAGAAAGCAGGGAGCCCAGGCCGAACTGGGTCATATAGTGGGACATCTTCTATATAAAACCACTCAGATGACCAGAAGTCGGCATCCTCCCGAAGAGCACCTAGAGGGTAGTCGGTCCCTTCGATTTGGCAAACCTCGGCAGCTCCCACCTCATACAACACCCCAGTTTGGGAGCAGGGCACTATGAAAAAATACCTCCGCCAGAGACCGAAATGCGCCTCGCATCCGAGGTACATCTCACAAAGGGCAATAAACCCAGCAATGTAGTATTGAGTTGGGAGTGAGGTGGTGGAGTTGGAGCCCATGGAAATCGAGCAAACGCCGAAGGAAGGGATGAATTGGGATCCCAGGCCACGGAGAAGAAAGGAAATGAAGCATACCCGTTTGCTCCCGCGTGGGGATGGATGGCTTTCTATGTGTGCTTGCCCGTTAATGGATATCAATCCCGAGCAAGTAGTGGCTAGATCTAAATCTGGAAAATAGCCTTGGGTGGCCAGGTGCTCTAGTTGGAGACGAGGGATGGAGCAGCTCCCCCAATCACCCTTGACAGGACCATGAGGTTGCCTCGAGGAACCCACATCACTCGCCATTGTTGAGACTCTCGAGGATGGACCTGGGAGAGGAGGAGAAGGTACACGAGGATTGGTGAGGACGGGGTTGAGACACGCTCTGTTTTAACCCTAGATTGTGTGGTCATAAATAAAAGGGAAAGAGGCTGACGCTTCGACGTCCCACCATAAAGCAACTTGGTTTCCCGAAACCACATGACGATCGAGGTTAGAGATTTTGCACCACGCGTAGTGGGACTAACCCTCGAGCAAAATCATCTATAAGACTGAAGACCTCAGAGCCGAACTAAATAAGGTACTATGAAGGACCTCGCTTGTTGAGTCAAGACTCCAGAACCGAATTTCAGGAATATCATCCTCGGCGTCGAAGACTAGTTCAGGGGCTACTGACGGTGTCCTGGATATAGGGGTACTAACCCAGCCGGCCCATAGTCCTTGGATGGTTTGGTGGGCCCTCTTTCTCTTTGAGGTGGACTCCAGAAGCTGCAAGCCTGGGCGTGATCAGGATTGCCTCTACCGAAGACTTGACGTATACTCCAAGACATCTCCTACCGCCTCCATGTGATTCCTCTGGATACCGACTATGTAACCCTAATGCCCTACCTGGCGAGTATATAAGCCAAGGGGCTTAGCCCGTAGAGGGGACCGAATCACAATTACATTCACCTAGCCCTAGAGTTAGAACACAACTTACGATCTCGAGGTAGATCAAGCTTGTACTTGATACATCTCCATCAATATAAACAAGAGCAGGACGTAGGGTTTTACCTCCATCAAGAGGGACCGAACCTGGGTAAACATCATCTCTTGTGTTCCTGTTACCACCAATCCGAGATCCATAGCTCGGGACCCCCTACCCTGAGGTCTACTGGATTTCACACTGACACCTATGGTCCCTAAGCTTGAGCCAGAACTCACTTTACTACATGTATTTCGAAATACCTGAAATACAGTCCCTCAACTTGTCAAAGGGGTTCACATACGTTCCCAAAATATGATTTTGTCTACGTATCTTCTGATTTGGCGTTGTTCCAATGGATCCACTTGGCGTTGGTTGGCCACGTCATCACAATAGTTGTAATACGCAGGGATTCGAGGTTTTGTTTTTGCAAAATCACCGGAATTAAAACCCGTAACCCCCACCTGGTTGGACTAGTCTGCATCCCCTCGCTTTCCTATACCCTGCTTCTTCATCATCGCTGAGGTGGTCACCTAGAGGTCATCGGCAGGGGCAAGTGTGGCAACGGCTTCATGAGCTCTTCGTCGGATGCTGAGTCGCTGCCATTTGCACTGTTTGGGAGGGGCCGTCGTGACGTTCCTCTCTCTCCCATGCAATCTCTGTCGGATGCCTCGCCGCCCTTGTATGGTACGTCGTCATCGTCGCCTCTTCTATGCTTGATCCTTATATTTCTTATTTGAGAATGACTGCGGATAGGATTCAATTGCATGGGTGTGTTAGGGTTTAGGCTGCTTCTCTGTTTTGGCATGGATTGAGGGGTCTGCATGGTAGGGTTTTAGCCGTTGGGTTCAAATTAGTGGCAGAGCTAAATTAGGGTTACATGGGGGCTTTCGATGGGGATTTGTAGGTGAAATCAGAGGGGTGTTGTGGTGATATCCGAGTGTAAGTCCATGTCTTGTTAAATAGTCCAAAATGCTTGTTTTACTATTTGTTTGGTGCCCTTGTGTTGATCATATGGCATTTTGTTGATCATTTGCCCTTGTGTTTATCAGATGCACTCAAAAACCATGCTATTTGACATGAATGATCTTATATCTATTCGGTGGAGGTCCAAAAATCCGTGCTTTTGGTCTAATAAATGTCTGAACTTGTTTGAATTTAGTAATGTCTAAACCTGTCTGAATTTTGCTTGTCCGAACATTGTCACTTTGCTTTTCTGGGTCCAATTACATGGTGGCTATTGCCTTGCCAGATTCCCTAAAAACATGCTTTTGGTCCAATACTTGTCTGCATGTCTGAATTTCTCTGAAATTGTCTGAATTTAGTACTATTTGAACCTGGCTGAATTTTGCTTGTCTGAACATTGTCATTTTACTTGTTTTGCAGGACCCCTAAGCAACCACTTCTCTATTGAGGTCATACATGTGGTTATTTCCTTTGTGCAAGCAAGCATAGGGGTTACCACAAAGGCCATTCCACTTAGTTTGACTAGTGTGACATAGATAATTGGACACCTACTATTGTTGGCGGCTTAGTGGAGGAAATAGGGTATGAATTTGAGGGAAGGATTGGGGTGTACTAGTGTATTCCTAGATTGAAAGTGTATAAGAATGGATTAAGAGAGATTAAGATAGGGGACAATACTATTATAGAGAACATGAAGGATTGCGCTCTTAATGGGAATCAGTTCTAGCAGTTATTTCTTTATCAAGATGAGAGCATGAGGTCATTTGTTCTCCTATTCTGGTTCATTCTGATGATGAGGAACCTCCAGCGGTCAAATGTAGTTGCATTAGGCGAAAGCAGGAGCAAGTGCAAGAGGATTAGGTTGAGCACGTGCAAGTGGAGCAAGCTGATCAAGAGGAGCAAGCTGAGCAAGATCAACAGGAAGAGCAAGGTCAAGTTGAATATGCACTATCAGAAAGTGTGGAAGAGTCAGATGGGGAGTACATACCAGGACCACCTCAACCAGGAGAGTATGTCCATACATTTGAGTGTGAGTATAGGGCAGAAAAACATGTACTGTTCTGAACATGGATGCAACAGATGCAATTGATGATGCAAGAATCCATTCTTTAGATGAGGATTACAATCCATAGCTTCTGACACAGATATTGATCTACAAGATGGGTATGATGACTTTTTTGACAGAAATGCTGACTATGAGAAAGGTAGAGCAGTGATGCGGCTTGAAGCTACGTCGGTATTTCCCCAAAGAGGAAGGGATGATGCAGCACAACGACGGTAGGTATTTCCCTCAGTGATGAAACCAAGGTTATCGAACTAGTAGGAGAACCAAGCAACAACATGTAAACGACACATGAACACAAATGACATATACTCGCAACCTGACGTATTAAAGGGGTTGTCAATCCCTTTCGGGTAACGGCGCCAGAAATTGGCAAACGGACGTGAATAAATTGTAGTATATTGATAGATCGAATGCCAAATAAAATAAATAAGAATAAATTGCAGCAAGGTATTTTTGTATTTTTGGGTTTAATAGATCAGGAAATAAAAGCAAAGGAAAATAGATCGCAAAGGCAAATAATATGAGAAAGAGACCCGGGGCCGTAGGTTTCACTAGTGGCTTCTCTCGAGAAAAAATAGCAAACGGTGGGTAAACAAATTATTGTTGGGCAATTGATAGAACTTCAAATAATCATGACGATATCCAGGCAATGATCATTATATAGGCATCACGTCCAAGATTAGTAGACCCACTCCTGCCTGCATCTACTACTATTACTCCACACATCGACCGCTATCCAGCATGCATCTAGTGTATTAAGTTCATGGAGAAACGAAATGATGCAATAAGAATGATGACATGATCTAGACAAGATCTATTATGTAGAAATAGACCCCGTCGTTTTATCCTTAGTAGCAACAATACATACGTGTCGGTTCTCCTTCTATCACTGGGATCAAGCACCGTAAGATCGAACCCACTACAAAGCACCTCTTACCATTGCAAGATAAATAGATCAAGTTGGCCAAACAAAACCCAAATATAGGAGAAGAAATACGAGGCTATAAGCAATCATGCATATAAGAGATCAAAGAAACTCAAATAACTTCCATGGATAAAAAGATAGATCTGATCATAAACTCGAAGTTCATCAGATCCCAACGTACACACCGCAAAAAGAGTTACATCATATGGATCTCCAAGAGACCATTGTATTGAGAATCAAATGATAGAGATTGGAAGCCATCTAGCTACTAACTACGGACCCGAAGGTCTACAAAGAACTACTCATGCATCATCGGAGAGGCACCAATCAAAGTGGTGAACCCCTCCGTGATGGTGTCTAGATTGATTCTGGTGGTTCTGGACTTTCCGGCGGCTGGAATTAATTATAATCGACTCCCCTAGGGTTTCTGGAATATTGGGGTATTTATAGAGTAAAGAGGCGGTTCAAGGCCCCCCCGAGGTGAGCACAACCCACCAGTGCACGCATGGGCCTCCAAGCGCGCCCTGGTGGGTTGTGGTCCCCTATTAGCAGCCCCTAGGTGCTTCTTCGTCCCATTGGTTGTCTTCTGGTCCAAAAAAATCCACAAAAAGTTTCGCTGCATTTGGACTCCATTTGGTATTGATTTCATGTGATGTACAAAACATGTAGAAAACAACAAGTGGCACTTGGCAGTATGTCAACAGGTTAGTACCAAAAAATGATATAAAATGATTATAAAACATCCAAGATTGATAATATAACAGCATGGAACAATCAAAAATTATAGATACGTTGGAGACGTATCAGCATCCCCAAGCTTAATTCCTGCTCGCCCTCGAGTAGGTAAATGATAAAAACAAATTTTTTGATGTGGAATGCTGCCTAACATGTCATCTCATATTCTTTTCTTTATAGCATGGACATTTGGACTTTTATATTGTTCAAAGCAATAGTCTAGTTTTGACATGATAACTTAAATACTCAAGCATATCAACAAGCAACCATGTCTTTCAAAATATCAATGCTAAAATAAGCTATCCCTAGCCCATCATGCTCAATCATTGATCCATTCATGAAACACACTCGCATATTAACTACACCCAATGCTCAAGTACGATCATAGTGCCTCCTAGTTGGTGCTTTATTATGTGATAACATAAAGTAAATTCATTTTTATTTTCGGGACCGGGCATCCCTAATACCTTTGCCTTACTCTCGTGCAATGGCAAGTGAATAAACACTCATCGTGAGAATAACACATCTAGCATGGAAAATATTAGCCACCCCTCACCACCTCGTGAGCGGTACGAGCACACAAAAGAGAAATTTATTTTGAACATTAGAGATGGCACATACAAATTTGCTTAGAATGGCAAAAGAATACCGCATATAGGTAGGTATAGTGGACTCATGTGGCAAAACTGGTTTAAAGGATTTTGGTTGCACAAGTTGTGATCATACTTAGTGCAAAATGAAGGCTAGCAAAAGATTGAGAAGCGACCAACCAAGAAACGAATAATCTCATAAGCGAGCATTAAGCATAATTAACACCGAATAATGCACCACAAGTAGGATATAATTTCATTGCATGACTATTGACTTTCGTGCTTGCATAGGGAATCACAAACCTTAACACCAATATTCTTACTAAAGCATAATTACTCATCAAGATGACTCACATATCACATCATCATACCTCAAAACTATTACTAAGAATCAAGTTTATTTTGTCCAATGATCTTCATGAAAGTTTTTATTATATCCTTCTTGGATATTTATCACTTTGTGACTAATTTCCATGTGTTGCTTTTGATAAGGTCACACAAATATAAGTCAAGATCTTGAGCATAATGTTTCTTTGTCTCAAATTAATTTAAGTTAAGCAAGAGAGAATTTCCTCAAAAATACTAAAGCACACCTTTCTCAAAAATATATAAGTGAAGCACTAGAGCAAATCCATAGCTCATAATTTTTTTAAGTGAAGCATAGAGAGCAATTCTAACAAGCCATGGAATAATTTTAGCTCTCTCAAATAGGTGTGTCCAGCAAGGAATCAAGACTTAAAACACAAAATAAAACAAGCAAAGACTCATACCATACAAGACGCTCCAAGCAAAACACATAGTATGTGACGAAATAAAATATAGCTTCGAGTAAAATACTGATGGTCGTTAGAAGAAAGAGGGGATGCCGCTCGAGGCACCCCCAAGCTTAGTTGCTTGCTCTCTTCGGATGCCGGGGCATCCCCAAGCTTAGGCTCTTCTTACTCCCTATTCCTTCATCCATCGTAAGATAACCCAAAAACTTGAAAACTTCAATCACACAAAACTCAACAAAACCTTCATGAGATCCGTTATTATAAGAAAGCAAATCACTACTATAAGTACTATAGCAAACCAATTCATATTTTGTTCTTGCATTATATCTACTGTATTCCAACTTTTCTGTGGCAAAAACTCGTCAATGAAAACAATAGAATCATCAAAACAAGCACACAACGCAAAGAAAACAGAATCTGTCAAAAATAGAACAGACTGTAGCAATCTGGATATTTAGAATACTTCTGTAACTACAAAAACTCTGGAAAATTAGGACGACCTAGTAAATTTGTATATTATCTTCTTCAAAAAGAATTGGTATTTTATCTCTCTCTGGTTATAAATTATAATTGTTTTCGTGAGTGTAAAAGTTTTTGTTTTTCAGCAAGATCAAACAACTATCACCCAAGAAGATCCTAAAGGCTTTACTTGACACAAACACTAATTAAAACATAAAAACACAATCATAACAGTAGCATAATTGTGCTAACACTCAAGAACAGAAAACGAAAAGCAACAATAATTTTTATTCATTGGGTTGCCTCCCAACAAACGATATAGTTTTACGCCCTTAGCTAGGCATAAAGCAAGGATCTAAGTTTTGCCATCTTTGTTTGAAGATCCATAAGATGCCCTCATGATTGATTCATATGGTGGCCTAATTGTTCATTAATTCTTTCCATAGGCTTTCTAATAGCAGAATCCGCCAAGTGCAAATTTAAAGAGCATTCTTCAATATCAGTAAGACCAAGCACATCACATAAATATTTCGGAATTGTAGAAACACTAGCACCAAAGTCACACAAGGCAAGACACTGATAATTTTTAATCTTGACTTTGATAGTAGGTTCCCATTCATCATATAATTTTCTAGGAATTGAAACTTCTAATTCCAACTTTTCTTCTAAAGCTTTCATCATAGCATCAACAATATGTTTAGTAAAAGCTTTATTTTGTTCATAAGCATGGGATGAATTTATCATGGATTGGAACAAAGAAATACAATCAATCAAAGAGAAACTATCATAATTAAAGTCTTTGTGATCCAAAAGAGTGGGTGCATCACTAGGTTAAAGTTTCGACCTCTTCAAACCCACTTTTATCAATTTTCTCAACAATATTTTCACCATCCGAATTATCGGGACGCCTTCTAACTAAAGTTGACTCTTCTCCAGTCCCTTTTTCATCAATCTTAACTTTACTAAACAAGGAATCAATAGAAGAAACACCAATCATTTTAAGATCATCATTTTTATCCTCTAGCAAGATTGGTTTAGCGGCCATTTGATTTTCTAGAGTAGCTTGTGCATTGGATATCTTTCCTAGCAAACTTTCAGCAAAAGCATACTTAGATTGGAGATTGCAAACTTCTCTACTAATATCATCAAGTTGTTTTGTTATAGCATCAAGCACAACGGAGTGCTCCTTAAGTTCTTCGGTAAAATACTTATTATGCTCAAATTGTGTAGTTGATAACCCACAAGTATAGGGGATCGCAACAGTTTTCGAGGGTAGAGTATTCAACCCAAATTTATAAATTCGACACAAAGGGAGGCAAAGAATATTTGAAGGTATTAGTAGTTGAGTTGTCCATTCAACCACACCTGGAGATTAATTATCTGCAGCAAAGTGATCAGTAGCGAAGCAGTTTGGTAGTGACAGCAGCAATAGTAATAGTAACAGTGATGATAGCAGTAGTAACTTAGCAGAAACAATATGGAAAAGTTCGTAGGCATTGGATCGGTGACTTGTTGGATGATATTCATCATGAGACAGTTATAACATAGGGCGATATGGCACTAGCTCCAGTTCATCGATATAATGTAGGCATGTATTCCGTAAATAGTCATACATGCTTTATTAAAAGAACTTGCATGACATCTTTTGTCCTACCCTCTCGTGTGGCAGCGGGGTCCATATTGGAAACTAAGGAATGTTAATGCCTCCTTTTAATAGAGAACCGGAACAAAGCATTAACACATAGTGAATACATGAACTCCTCAAACTACGGTCATCACCGGGAGTGGGCCCGGTTGTTGTCACTCCCAGGTTGCCGGATCATAACACGTAGTAGGTGACTATAACTTGCAAGATCGGATCTAGAATATGGATATAATGATAAATTCATAAATGGTTCAGATCTGAAATCATGGCACCTGGGCCCAAAGTGACAAGAATTAAGCATGGCAAAGTCATTGCAACATCAATCTAAGAACATAGTGGATACTAGGGATCAGGTCCTAACAAAACTAACTCGATTACATGATGAATCTCATCCAACTCCTCACCGACCAGCGAGCATCATGGAATTGGCTCAAGGAATTACTCACTCCCGGTGGGGAGCATCATGGAATTGGCGATGGAGGAGGGTTGGTGATGACGAATAACGAAGATCCCCCTCTCCGGAGCCCCAAACGGACTCCAGATCTGCCCTCCCGAGGAAGAACAGGGCTTCGTGATACGTCTCCAACGTATCTATAATTTTTGATCGTTCCATGCTATTATATTATCTATTTTGGATGTTTAATGGGCTTTAATACGCTCTTTTATATTATTTTTGGGACTAACCTATTAACCGGAGGCCTAGTGCCAGTTGCTGTTTTTTTGCCGATTTCAGTGTTTCGCAGAAAAGGAATATCAAACAGAATCCAAACGGAACGAAACCTTCGCGAGGATCTTTCTTGGAACGAACGCAATCCAGGAGACTTGGAGTGGAAGTCAAAGACGGAATGAGGCGGCCATGAGGCAGGAGGGCGCGCCCCCTACCCTTGTGGGCCCCTCGTAGCTCCACCGGCCTACTTCTTTCGCCTGTATATATACTCTTATACCCTAAAAACATCCAGGGGAGCCACGAAACCACTTTTCCACCGTCACAACCTTCTGTACTCATGAGATCCCATCTTGGGGCCTTTTCCAGCGATCTACCTGAGGGGTATTCGATCACGGAGGGCTTCTACATCACCACCATAGCCTCTCTGATGAAGTGTGAGTAGTTTACCATAGACCTTCGGGTCCATAGTTATTAGCTAGATGGATTCTTCTCTCTCTTTGGTTCTCAATACAAAGTTCTCCTCGATGTTCTTGGAGATCTATTCGATGTAATACTTTTTGCGGTGTGTTTGCCGAGATCCGATGAATTGTGGGTTTATGATCAAGATTATCTATGAACAATATTTGATTCTTCTCTGAATTCTTATATGCATGATTTGATATCTTTGCAAGTCTCGTCGAATTATCAGTTTGGTTTGGCCTACTAGATTGATCTTTCTTGCAATGGGAGAAGTGCTTAGCTTCGGGTTCAATCTTGCGGTGCTTGATCCCAGTGACAAAAAGGGAATCGACATGTATTGTATTGTTGCCATCGAGGATAAAAAGATGAGGTTTATATCATATTGCTTGAGTTTATCCCTCTACATCATGTCATCTTGCTTAATGTGTTACTCTGTTTTTATGAACTTAGTACTCTAGGTGCATGCTGCATAGCGGTCGATGTGTGTTGTAATAGTAGTAGATGCAGAATCGTTTCGGTTTACTTGACACGGACGTGATGCCTATGTTCATGATCATGCCTAGATATTCTCATAACTATGCGCTTTTCTAGCAATTGCTCGGCAGTAATTTGTTCACCCACCATAATATATGCTATCATGAGAGAAGCCACTAGTGAAACCTATGGCCCCCGGGTCTACTTTACATCATATAAGTTTCCGATCTATAATTCTAGTTTACTATTTATTTGTTTTGGAACCTTTATTTTCCAATCTATACAACAAGAATACCAAAAATATTTATCCTCTTATCTTTATCAGATCTCACTTTTGCAAGTGGCCGTGAAGGGATTGACAACCCCTTTATCGCTTTGGTTGCAAGGTTCTTGATTGTTTGTGCAGGTACTAGGCGATTTGCGTGTAGTCTCCTACTGGATTGATACCTTGGTTCTCCAAAACTGAGGGAAATATTTACACTACTTTTCTGCATCTCCCTTTCCTCTTCAAGGGAAAACCAACGCATGCTCAAGAGGTAGCACTTGGCGGCGGCTCCGTCTCGTGGATCGCTATAATTCTTTCTCCCTAATTTTTTCTAGAAATATGTGATTTTATAGTATTAGGGGAGTCGTCAGCGGGGCCACCACGTGGGTACAACCCACCTGGGCGCGCCAGGAGAGGGGGGTGCGCCCTGGTAGGTTGTGCCCACCCAGGGGCCCCTCTCTGGTGGGTCTTGGCTCAAGTAATTCTTATTATTTATATAAAAATTCCTCAAAAAGTTTTGTTCCATTCCGAGAACTTTTATTTCTGCACAAAAAACAACACCATGGTAGTTCTGCTGAAAACAGCGTCAGTCCGGGGTTAGTTTCATTCAAATCATGCAAATTAGAGTCCAAAACAAGAGGAAAAGTGTGAGAAAAAGTAGATACGTTGGAGACGTATCAACTCCCCCAAGCTTAAGCCTTTTCTTGCCCTCAAGCAATCCAGTTGATAAACTAAAAGTGAGAAAGAAAAACTTTTACGAACTCTTTTGCTCTTGTTTGCATAAATAATCTTAAACGACACCCAGGTTTTCAGCCAACATTATAACTAACCATGTCAACAATAACACTTAAAGATTATAATGATTCATATCAATGACATAATCAGCTAGCGAGCAATAATAAGATATCTCAAATGGCAACACATTGTCAAAGCAACCATGATATAATATGACAATAGTGGTATCTTGCTAGCCCTTTCTGAGACCGCAAAACATAAATGCAGAGCACCTCCAAAGTTCAAGCAGCGACTAAACATTGTTATTCATGGTAGAAAATATCCAATCACGATGCACCCAACATTAGCTACACACAATGCATAAATCATGACAACTGTGCTCTGCTCAGTTTCTGGCGCTTGTTTTAGAAGGTGGTGGCACAACAGAAAAGTAAATAGAAAGTCCCTTCGCAGAGGGAAGCAGTGATTTGCACAAGTGCCAGAGCTCAGTTTTTAAAACAGAGATAAATGATATTTTGAGACATGCACCCTTCTCATTCACTTCACGACCATTAGTTATCAACATCTTCCATGCTAAGCACGCTAGTGGAAGTTCCCAAGTGGTAAAAGTAAAGGTTTTGACTCCATTGGGAGTTTTTGTTTAATTATTTCAGAGATGAACTCTTTTTCATGTTTGCAGTTTGGGACTGGGCATCCCTATTACCGCCCATTTTCTCGTGCGATGGCGAGTGAATAAACACTCGACTTGAGAATAACCCGCTTAGCACGAAAGATATCGACCACCTCCTATCGTTCCATGAATGATCCCGGCACAAAAAATGGATAATTTTTTAGAAGTTTTTAGAGGTGGCACATGCAAATTTACTTAGGATGGCAGGGTAATACCTTATATAGGTAGTTATGGTGGACTCATCTGGAA
The DNA here is from genome assembly GCF_002162155.2 of Triticum dicoccoides. NCBI lineage: Eukaryota > Viridiplantae > Streptophyta > Magnoliopsida > Poales > Poaceae > Triticum > Triticum dicoccoides. The sequence continues at coordinate 301,299,859 of NC_041388.1, read as the reverse complement.
TAACTTTGGGTTCAAGGTTTTTGATGTACAAGCAGAATCCCCACTTAGTACAGGCGAAGGCTAGCAATTAAGATTGAGAAGCGGCCAGCTAGAGAGTAACAACGATCATAACCATTTATTATGCGTAAGTAACATTGGACACTAGCATGAGTAGGAATGAACACCATGGACATAAACATTACGGAGGCTATCTTGGTTTTGATTCAACTACATGCATGAACATGTACCAAGTCAAGCCACTTGAACATTCAGAGGAGGATACCATATCATCATACTACATCACAGTCGTTTTAACGCTATGTTGATATCCAAGCTAAATCATTATTAACTCCAAGCTACTTATGCATGGCATGAGAAACTATAATCTCTAATTGTCATTGCAAACATTTTTAATCATAACGGGATGAATCATGGACTCTAGGTTAAACATATTTACACAGACAAGACAAGTCGAGTTCATACCAGTTTCTCTTTGCCAGGGCTAGTTCATCGAATGTCGTCATTATTGCCTTTCACTTGCACGACCGAATGATATGAGAATAATAATAGTGCAAGAGTGCCATGGACTAAGCTGGAATCTGCAAGCACATTATTCAATAGGAGAAGACAAGGTAAAATGGGCTCTTTATTAGTTCAACAATTATTCATATGAGAGCCCCTCAACATTTTCATCGCGTTCTTCTCCTCTGTACAACTCGAATAAGAAAGAAAAGAAATTCATAGAAACATACTAAAATATTTTTGGATTTTTTTTGGTTTTCGTTAGCAAGCAAATAAAAGGGAAAAGCAAAAAAACGAGAAAATCTATTTACACGGGAAAGCTCCCACAAGCAAAAAAAGAACAAGGAAATTTTTTTGGATTTTCTTTTTAGTACTACTACTAAGCATGCATAGAAAGTAAATTAACTACAACTAAATTTTTTGGTTTTTCTAAAGTTTTTGAAACACACAATAAGAAAGCAAGAAAATAAATCTAAGCACGGATGTCGGGGAAAACTGATCCACGAACACCTATGGGGCCGGCGGATCGGGCCCCTTTCGGTTCGGTGGGGGGCGGAGGTCGCACGAAGAGCAGATCGAGGCGAGGCACACGAGTGGTTTACCCAGCTTCGGAGCTCTCCAGAGAGATAACACTCCTACTGCTGCTTGTCTGGTTGTATTATCTGGTGTTCTTGCTCTCGAGCGAGAGAGTGTGATGTTTTCTGGGCTACGAATGAATCGAAGCAAACTGTCCGAACCTCCGAACCGAACCCCCTCTACGTTGCGCTTGGGCCTCCTTTTATACGCTAAAGGGGTCACCGACAGGTGGCAACGCAGAGGAGGGTAAAAACGTAAAAAGCGAGGTAGTTGATACAGTTGGTTGTACAATGCACCCTACCTAACCCTGACGGCAGGGGACAAGGGCATTAAATGCCCGTCTGAGTCACCCGAACAGTGCAGAAAAGGACCGTTAGGGGCGCCACCGTTCGCCACGACGGCGATCTTGTCAGCTTCGCATGCCACTGTGCACCGCTGGCTGCACAGCCTCCCGCCACGCGCGCCCGGAGAGGCCCCCAGAGCGACACGTTGGTGGATGCGCTGTAGCGTGGGCGCAGAGTGGCCGCCTGCCGCGGCAAGCGCCTTGCCGCTGTTGTTGTCTCGCTGGGTCCAGAAGCTCGTCGCTCACCGGGCCTCGGTGTACCTTGTTTAGTCTTCCCGGCAAGCTCCTCTTGCCGGGGCCTTGTTGCCTTGCCGGAGCGCGTGGCGCGTCGCGGCAAGTTCCTTGGAGCGCCTTGGTTGGCCTTCCCGGCAAGCTCCTCTTGCCGGGGTCTTGTCTCCTTAGCTTAAATACTTTGTTCTTGGATGGCTCCAAGGGAACCTTGGGGGATCTTGGCGTTCGCCCGGCAAGCCTTTGCCGCGGGGTGCTGCAACTGCCCGTGCACAAGTTCGGGGTACTAGGGTACCCCTATTCTAGTACACCGACAGGAGCCCCCGGGCCTGGGCCAGACACGGTGCCGAGCGCTGTTGGGCCAGGCCCAAGACAGGGCACGGGCACACGCGGGCTGGGCCACGCCAAATCTTGCTCCGTATCCACCGTGCTCTCCCATAACGGCACGCGTTGAATGCAGCATCGTGGGAGAGATCGTGGGTGGTTGTTTATTTGGAAGGCCGAAACATCCGCCCCGTCCCTCTTTATAAGCAGAGGAAACAGAGGCAGTTCGTTCCCCCTCGCTGGTTGCTGCTACTCCTTCTTCACAAACTCCGCCGCTCCCCCCTTCTCGAAGCCAAGAGAGCAGCGTTCCGCCCTCCCATTGCCATCAGCATCACCACGCCGTCGACCTTCCCCACCACCTCCGCCATGGCCCCGAAAGCCGACAAGGGAAAGGGCGTGAAGTCGGCCGAGGCGCAGCGGCTCGCGGCGCTGCGGAAGGAGCGGGCGATCTTCACCCCCAGCTCGGCGTGCAAGAGCTGAGGGAGTACTTCTACCTCTTTTGGGCGACGGAGACGCGTGCGCATCCGCGCACGAGGGTACTCCCGGCCGCTGCCTCGGAGTTGGCTTCAAACGGGTACCCGTTCTTCCCGCTATTTTCTACTGCGGGCTCTGCCCGCCCTTCTCGGAGTTCTTCTGTGATATTATGAACACATATGGCTTCCGCCTCCTTGACTTCACCCCCAATGTTGTCCTGACCATGGCAGTTTTCGCACACTTATGCGAAAACTTTGTCGGAGTCCACCCTAGTGTTGCCCTTTTTCGCCACTTCTTCATACCTCGGGTAGAGAGAGGAGAGCCGCTTGCCGGAGGGATTGCCTGGGTCTCGAGAGTCGGCAAGAAAGAGGCGTACTTGGAGGGTGAGCTCCGCAGCAAGTGGGAGGAGTGGAGAGCGGAGTGGTGCTGGATCGTTGAGGAGAATCCGCAGCCCTTCACCATCGTGCGCCAAACTCCAATAGTGCGCGGCAATGACTGGAGCAACGTGGCCCTGGAAGATGAGAGGCTGAAGATCGCCATCACTAGGATTCTTCGCCTCAGGCTTGCCGGGCTCACCGTAGGTGCTGTCGGGGCAGATTTCCTCCGCCGCCGCATTGCCCCTCTGCAGGAGAGGGGGAGGCCCGCCTGGGAATTCAAGAATTCAGCGGACATCATGAGGCTGCGGCCGGGCCTCAACTACAACTTCACCGTCTTGGAGTTGGACGCAATGCTCTTGGAGTTATTCAAACGCGACCCCCAGCACCCATTCACACTGTCGAGGGGTGTAGTTCCTTTGTGCAATAACTCTTCGCTTGACCGGATCCGCGCCATGATGCCGTTGTGTGATTCACACGGCATCGTCCCAACTTGGCAAGAGCCTGCGGATGACGTTGTGCGAGCATTCTTCGACACCTTGGAGGAAGTGCCGGTCCGCGCTGACGAGCAGAAGAGCCTCACCCGTGACACCACCGACGAGGAGCTGCAGCTCATCGCTACTAGGGCGGAAGAGGCTGTGGCCGCAGCTGCTGCGGGTGTGTTTGGGTTTACTGTGGAGGAGGCGGAGGCTGCAGAGGCGGCAAACCTTGTCGAACGCGCAGAGTTCATGGGCGAGGAGGAGCCTGCCAATTCTGAAGCCGAGCCGAGCGAGGCCGGCGAGGAGGAAGAAGAGTGAGTTTCTTTGGTGCTCTTATAATCCTTCAATCTTGCTGTTTATATCTTGTATCTGACTTGCTCCAATCTGGACTCCTTTCTTTTCAGAACACTGGCCCAGAGAGCGGCGAAGAGGGCCAAGGCCGCGGTGATCGTCATCGAGGATGACCCCATCGTGTCAGCAGGAGGTGGGCCCGAGACCACCTTGACGGACCCGGCAATCACCCCTCAGATTAGCCCCCAGCGCAGCCCCCAGCGTAAGTTCATAGTTTAGCCTTCTGCTGCCGGGCGCGCTTGAGTGCTTTTTCCTTTGTTGATATCTTGCTTGTTGACTTGTGCAGGAGCAGAGCAGCCTCATCAGGAGCGCCTGGAGGTTGGTCCCGAAGTGCCACCTGCTTCGTCTGCGCCGCCAAGGGAGGAGTCCCTGGCAAGGGAGCGCTCTCCGGCAAGGGGGGACTCTCCGGCAAGGGATGGCACTGTTGATCCTACGGCGACGGAGGCCGCAACTGAAGATCTTGGCGCAGGTAATCCACTTGCCCAGAAACTTTCCCTTGGGTTCTGCTTCTTCCGTTTTTCCTTTCTTGGATTTTTGATTGATTTTCCTCCCTTCTTCGTTCTTCAGACCCATCTACGGCTGAGCCAATGGAGACAGAGGGCGCCGGCGAGGAAGGTGCCGGTGCTGATGAGACCGCCGGCGAGGAGGCCGCCGGGGCTGCTGCTGCGGAAGCCGGCGAGGGGTCGGGCGATCGCACTGATGACCCTGAGGCCGCAGGAGCGCTAGGCGCTGCGCCGACCGCCGAACCCTCTGCCGCTTCTGCGGAGCCGGGCTCCGAGGAGCCCCAGCCCGGCGCCTACTTGAAGGCCGGTGACAATATCTTCATCAAGCTACCCTGGGCGTCGAGCTCCAGGGCGCCGGTCGAGGGGGAGACTTTTGACGGGGAGGTGCTTGCCTCTGCTGGACTGTCATTGGTTGACGCGCCCGATAGCAGCAGCGGCGAGCCTGAGGAGGAGCAGCTGCTGCGGAAGCTGCTGTCACTCTACCGCACCCGGCAAGCCAAGCTGGCTTCCCGGGAAGCACTTGTCATGAAGGCGGGAGTTGACATGGAAAAGCGCGCGGAGGAGCTCCGGGGCCAAAATCAAGAAGCTCTTCGGTCCCTGGCGCAGGAGCGGGAGCGAGTCGACGAGGAGCGCACGGCCTTTCTTCTCGAGAGGGACGAGGCTGAGGAGGAACAAAGGCTGGCTGCCGAGAAGCAGTCCGCGCGGGAAGGTGAACTAGTGCAGCGGAAGGCCCACCTCGACAACTACGAGGAAGAGCTCGCCGAGCGCGAGCGAGCGCGAGCGAGCACTTGGCGGGGCGCTCAAGGAGGCAAAGGACGCCGCGGCAATTGCAGAGGCCGCCAAGAAAGAGCTAGAGGAGAAGGTGGCGCGGCTGGAGGCCGATATTGGGAAGAGCGGCGAGGAGCTTGCCGCGCTCAAGCGTGAGCGTGAGAAGGATGCTGCCGCCCACGGTGAGCTGCAAGGCCTTCTTGCTGAGAGGGGCAAGGAGCTCAGCGCCGCCAAGGATTCCAAAGCAGACCTGGAGCTGAAGCTGGCCACGCTGACGCAGACGTTGGAGGCCGCCAAGGAGCGGGAGAAGACCTTGGCGGAGAAGGTCAAGGCTGACGCGGCGCTGCTGGAGAGCATTGCAGTTACCCAGAACTCGTTCAGAGACACAGTGGAGCACTGGACCGAGGGTCTGGTGAACATTGCCGCAGTCATCAACGAGGAGCTGGCGCAGCTGGGGATGGAGGACTTTGGGTATCCTTCCGACGAGAGTCTTCAACCCAGCGCCAAGCTCAGCCTGTTCTTCAAGGGCGTGGCGACGGCACTCCAGCGGCTCCGGGAGAAGATCCCGAAGCAGCTGGCCGACGAGTCGCGCAGAATCTGCGCCGGGGTTCTTCAGAAGGTGCTGATGAAGGTGGCCTTCCGCAACCCAGGCCTCAGCTTCACCAATGTCCTCAGGTCCTTGCCGCCTGACGCTGATCTGGATGCACTCAAGGCCCTTGTCGCACCCATTGTGGACAAGGTGAGCGAGATCAAGAGAGTCGAGGGCGGATGCGTAGATTGGGCCGCCCATTTCTTCTTTTCCCTTGTCGCTGCTAATCATGTTATGAAAACAGTCTGTTAGAGCTGCGACAAGTTATCTTGTAATATAACTTTATTTCTGTCTATCAATTGCAATGTTATTTCCTCTACTAGATTCCTTCCTTTGTATGTTATTACCCTACGCTTCTAGGGAACTTGTCGGCGCAGGTGCCCGAGCCGCGAGCGCTGAGTGCGGAACTTCAGCAGCCTGCTGGCGGCGCCGCTTCCGACAAGAAACCTTGTCGCGACTAGATGCAGCATGCTTAAGCTGTTGAGCGGACTCGAAACAAAGTAAGGGCGCAACTAGCCACGAGTTGGTTCCTCCACGCACAGGTTTTCCATACAAAGCAGGGTCGTTCAAGGAAGATAACTCAAAAATTTAAAAAGTGATTGCTCAAACTTTGGCAACTTAGCTTTTCTGTCATTTGCTTCCCGGTAAGGCAAGTCTTTGCTTGAACGACGCCTGGCCCATACCACAATCTTCTCCTCCCCCCCCGGCAAACTTGTGTGCGAGAGAACCTTCTTTTCCTTTAAAAGAAAAAGAAAGAAGAGAAAATAATAATATGGAGCTCTTCGGCTCGTTACTGCTTACCGGATGTAGGTGCTGCACAAAGTGTCAGATAATCGCATGCAAGAAAGGAACTAACGCATGAAATGGACAAGCTGTGCGGAGCACATGGGGTTTTACTTATGCACGGGATCTGCACCCGGCTTTGTACAAAGGATTACATGCAACAGCGGCAAGACTTGTACAAAAGGTGGTTGCCGGAACGGGTTCCGGCAACCGCGCCTTATGGGAAAAACTTACGAAGATGTTCTATGTTCCAGGAGTTGCTCACCGGAATGCCATCTTCAGTCTCAAGGCGGACAGCACCAGGCCTTGTGACTCGTCTCACTCGATAAGGGCCTTCCCACTTCGGCGTCAACTTGTTGGAATTCTTGGCGGACTGAACGCGCCGAAGAACAAGGTCGCCTTCCTCGAAGCTTCTGGCTTTAACTTTGCGGCTATGATAGCGGCGCAAAGCTTGCTGGTATCGAGCAGCTCGTACAGCATCCTGAAGACGATCTTCCTCAAGGAGCAGCGCGTCGTCTTGCCGCAGCTGTTCTTGCTCAAGCTCATCATAAGCGAGCACTCGAGGTGATCCGTATACGAGTTCCGTGGGGAGAACTGCCTCTGCTCTATAGACTAGAGCGAAAGGTGTCTGGCCAGTGGCTCGATTTGGCGTCGTTCTGATCGACTAAAGAACCACCGGCAGCTCCTCGATCCAGTTCCTTCCGCACCTGTGCAGCCTGTCGAAAGTTCTGGTCTTGAGCCCGCGCAGCACTTTAGTATTTGCCCTCTCTGCTTGATCGTTGCTTCTCGGATGAGCAACAGAAGCGAAGCAGACCTTGGCGCCAAGGTCTTGGACGTACTGCATGAAGGTGCGGCTCGTGAATTGCGTGCCGTTGTCGGTGATGATCCTGTTAGGGATCCCGAAACGGCAAACAATCGACCTGAAGAACTTGACTGCTGACTGTGTTGTCACCTTCCTCACTGGCTGCACTTCCGGCCACTTTGTGAACTTGTCGATTGCGACGTACAAGTACTCAAAGCCCCCGACAGCTCGGGGGAAGGGGCCGAGGATATCGATCCCCCAGACCGAAAATGGCCAGGATAAAGGGATCGTCTGGAGAGCTTGAGCTGGCTGGTGTATCTGTTTGGAGTGGAACTGGCACGCTTCACACTTGGTTACTTGTGCAGTTGCATCCTGGAGGACTGTCGGCCAAAAGAAACCTTGCCGGAAAGCTTTGCCGGCAAGTGCTCTTGCGCCAATGTGGTGGCCACATATGCCTCCATGTATCTCCGCCAACAGCTTTTGTCCATCTTCCCGGCGAATACACTTCAATTTCACACCGTTGAGTCTTCTTCTGTACAATATGCTATCGACAAACTGGTACATACTTGACTGCCGGGCTACTCTTTCCGCTTCTTCTTGTTCTTCGGGAAGTTCTCCTGTCTGAAGGAAGTGGACAATCTGTTGTGCCCATGCTGGAGCTTGTGGCTCGACAACAAGGACTAAAGGCGCATCTGCTGCTGCGGGAACATCCGCTTCCACGGCAAGGACTTGTGGTCCTGCCGGAGCTTGATGTTCCCCGGCAAGCTTGCCGGAGCAAAACTTGCCGGGAGCGTCTGCTTCAACGGAACAAACCATAAGGCTTGCCGGAGCAGACTGCCCCTCAGCTTCCTTGGTGTTGATCTTGGGGACTTTCTTGGCGGCGGCTTCGGGGAGCTCTGCTGGAAAGTAGTCACCAGAAACCAACTTCCTCTTCTTGCTTTGTCCAGTTGATGGTGTTACAGATGGTTGAGTCAACTTAAGCACAAAGATCCCTGGTTCCACAGGTAACTTTAGTGCGGCGCACTTTGACAGGCCGTCAGCAATATCATTCTGAGCTCTTGGGATATGCTCCATTTGTAGGCCGTCAAAGTGCTCTTCTAGCTTCCTCACTTCATCGACATACGCTTCCATCAACGGACTCTGGTAGTTCTTGTTCACTTGTCGGACGACAAGCTGTGAGTCACCCCTGACAATGAGCTTCTTAATCCCAAGGTCTGCTGCGATTCTGAGACCGGCAAGTAATCCTTCATACTCTGCAGTATTGTTGGTTGCTTGCTCTTTGGGAAAGTGCATCTGGACTACGTACTTGAGGTGCTCTCCGGTGGGTGCGACAAGCAGCACGCCTGCACCGGCGCCTTGCAGCGAGAAGGCACCATCAAAGTACATCAGCCACTCTTTGCTTGCCTCTTTGACGGGGATGCTCGTTTCTGAAATTTCTTCATCTGGGGTTGGCGTCCACTCTGCTATGTACTCTGCCAATGCTCTGCTTTGGATAGTTGAAGTGCTCTCAAACTTGAGGCCTAAGCTTGACAGTTCCAGCGCCCACTCGAAAATCCTGCCCGTTGCTTCTGGATTTTGCAGTATCCTCTTCAGCGGAAAGCGAGTGACGACTGTAATCTCATGTGCTTGGAAGTAATGGCGCAGCTTTCTCGAGGCCATGAGGAGGCCGAAAAGAAACTTCTGCACACCAAAGTACCTTGATCTAGCCCCCTACAGAAGAGAACTGACAAAGTAAATTGGGCGCTGCACCATTCTCCTTGGCATCTTATCATGTTCCTGCGCAAACCCATGTTTGTCGGGACCAGAGCTTGTCGACGAAGCCCCCTGCTTGTCGTTGGATGGATCTGTCGTGGTTGCTGGCTCATCATCCGCCTCCCTCTCCGCCACTAACGCAGCACTAACCACTTGATTGGTTGCCGCTATATACAGCAGCAACTTCTCTTGCGGCTTAGGTGCGACAAGCGTTGGAGTGGAGGACAGGTATCTCTTCAAGTCCTGCAGCGCAGCCTCCGCTTTCGGAGTCCATTTCATTGGACCTGCCTTTTTCAAAATTTTGAAAAATGGCAGGGCGCGCTCGGCAGATCTAGAGATAAACCTGCTGAGAGCAGCCACGCAACCGGCAAGCCTTCGTACATCCTTGACGTGCTTTGGTGCATCGATCTGCTCAATGGCTTTGATCTTGTCGGGATTGGCTTCAATTCCCCGCTGAGACACGAAGAACCCGAGAAGCTTGCCGGAAGGGACTCCAAACACGCACTTCTCGGGGTTAAGCTTGAGGTTGATCTTGCGCAGATTTGCAAATGTCTCGTCTAAATCTTGAATCAAGGTCGCTTTGTTCTTGCTCTTGACCACTATGTCATCCATGTAAGCTTCCACATTTCTGTGCATTTGCGGCTCAAAAGCATGGTGGACTACCCTTGCGAATGTTGAACCAGCATTCTTTAAACCGAAAGGCATCCGTACAAAGCAGTACGTGCCACACGGGGTGATAAATGCGGTTTTCTCTTCATCTTCTTCTGCCATGAAGATCTGATGGTATCCTGAGTATGCATCAAGAAATGAAAGCAAATCACATCCGGCTGTGGAGTCAACAATCTGGTCAATACGCGGCAAGGGAAATGGGTCTTTGGGACAAGCTTTATTAACATCAGTGAAGTCAATACAAAGTCTCCATTTCCCGTTAGCTTTGCGCACAACAACAGGATTGGCCAACCACGTGGGATGGAGTACTCCTCTGACAAGGCCTGCTGCTTCCAACTTCTTGATTTCTTCTGCGATGAATTCTTGGCGCTCTACTGCCTGCTTCCTGACTCTCTGCTTGACGGGCCGCGCATGAGGATAGACGGCAAGGTGGTGCTCAATTACTTTCCTGGGAACACCGGGGATATCAGACGGTTGCCACGCAAACACGTCGACATTCGCCCGTAGGAAAGCAACAAGCGCGCTTTCCTATTTGGGGTCAAGAGTGGCGCTAATGGTGAAGGTACCACCAGTGCCATCCTCCTTGGCGGACACCTTCTTAGTCTCAGGTGGAGCTGCCATTGCCTTCTTACACTTGCCGGTGGAGCTCGATGGTGCGTCCTCGACGGTAGCGCAGCACTCCGAAGAGGTGCGCTTGCCGGAGTGGGCATCAGAGCTCTTGCCGGACTTGGTCTTCTTCTTCCCCCCGGGAGCTTCAGCGGCAAGTGTCCTTCGTTCTGCTGCGGCTGCTGCTTCCCGGTAGATCTTGTCGGCACAGATAAGAGCATCCTTCTTGTCGCCAGGGACAGAGATGACACTTATTGGGCCTGGCATTTTCAGTACATTGTACGCATAGTGAAAGGCTGCCATGAACTTGGCGAGTGCCGGACGGCCAAGGATTCCATTGTAAGGTAATGGAAAGTCGGCAACGTCAAACGTGACCCTCTCAGTCCTGAAGTTCAGCTCATTGCCAAATGTTACTGGCAACGTGATCTTTCCCTTTGGCTTGCTCCTTCCCGAGTTGATTCCTTGAAATGTGCCGGTCTCTTCGAGCTCGCTGTCAGGGATCTGGAGTTTCTGGAGCACCGCGGAGGAGATCAGGTTCAAGCCGGCCCCGCCGTCAACTAGCATCTTAGTGACCTTGAGGTTGCGGATTGTTGGTGAAACCAACATCGGCAAGCACCCGACCGCAGTTATGCGATCCGGGTGGTCCTCAATATCAAAGATGATAGGCGTGCCGGACCATTTCAGAGGCTTGCGTGACTCGACGGGTGGTTCTGCTGCATTAACTTCCCGCACCCACTGCTTGAGCTGGCGGTGCGAGGCATGCAGAGAAGCACCACCGTCAACGCATAGGACCTCTGTGGCTTTCTGGAACTCCTGCTCATCAGTCTCCTCATCATCCATATCTTCATCTTCGTTATCATCTTCATCCTTGTCGCGGCCACGGGGAGGTCTATCTCCTTGCCGCTGCTTGACCTTGCCGCGGCGTCCTCCTCGGCCGGGACGTTTCTTGCCGGATCCACCAGCTCCTTCCTGGGCCTTCTCCTTGTCGCGCCGCTCGTATTCAGCTTTCTGTTGCTCAACAAGCTGCTCGACTCTCTTACAGTTCTGAAGATCATGGCCCTTGGTGCGGTGAATCTTGCAATACTGCTTGTTGGTGCCGTCCTTCTTGTCGGCGACCGCCACCTTCGCGGCAACCTCCTTGCCGGAGTCACCAGCTTTGGCTTCCTTGGCGCCGCCACCGTTGCCGGACTGCTCAACAACTAGCACTTCTTTGCCTTTCCTCCTTCTGTTGTTCCGCCGCCGGTTTTTCCTTGTCGGGGCAGCATCTTCACTGTCAGATCCCCTCGCTCCTATATTTTCTCCGGGGAGTCTCCTCCCTTCCTCAGCACGCGCACACTTGTCGGCCAGTGCATATAACTCACTGACGTCCCTGATCTTGCACATCTCCATTTCCTCCCGCATCCTGCGGTTCCGCACGTTCTGATGGAACACGCTGATCACCGCGGCAGGGTGGACGTCTGGGATGTTGTGCTGCACACTACTGAATCTCTGAATGTACTTGCGCAGGGGCTCTCCTTCCTTCTGGGCGAGCAGATGAAGATCACTCTCCTGGCCATGAGGCTTGTGTCCGCCTGTAAAGGCGCCGACAAACTGATGGCACAGATCAGCCCAAGAGGATATGGAGTTGTCCGGCAAGTGCATGAGCCAGGATCTGACATTGGGCTTGAGCACCAGCGGGAAGTAGTTGGCAAGGATCTTGTCATCTCGTCCCCCGGCAGCTTGCACCGCAATGGTGTATATGCTGAGGAACTATGACGGATGCGTCTTGCCGTCGTACTTCTCTGGTACGTCTGGCTTGAAGTTCTTTGTGCTGGGCCACTGGACTTGCCGCAGCTCACGAGTGAACGCAGGACAACCTACCGCGTACGGCAGATCGCCTGGTTCCCCTGGCGCATGCATGTCAACAGAGGGCCCAGCGCGCTTGTCGGATTGACGTCGCGCTTCTCTTCGGCGCTCGATGCGGGTTCGAGCATCTTCTTGTTGTCGATCATGAAGAACTTGGCGCTGATCGCGACGAGCTCGTGGATCCAACGATGCAGTGGAGTCCCTGTCGAGGTGGATCCGGCGAGTCGGCGATCTTGGCCTTCGGGGCGATGATTGCATGGTAGTTGCACCTCCGCCCGTTTCGTCGCCACCGGCTCGCGTCCGGCGGCCCTGCCGCGGCGGCGACGCGCTCGGCCGCCGTGGAGTGTCGCCGTTGGCGTAGCCGATGAGACTCTGAATGGTGGCTCTCCATTCGTCGATCTTGTCCGACGTCGGAGGGTAATCTAGGAGAAGTTGAGCTCGTGCCAAAGCTTCTGCTGGAGTGGTGGGTAGCAGTGGCGGACGGCGCGAGGAGCGGGACGTGCTCGAACTTCTAACTATGTTAGAAGGAGCAGTATCCCGTCCAGGCGACCGTGCCCCGCTCGTGCCAGCACGCTGGCGTGCATGCTGGTCTTGAGCGCCCCGAGATCCACCAGCTTGGTCTTGGGCTATCATGCGTATGGCACTGCTAGTGCCATGACGCTGTTGATCTTGCGCCTCCTGAGAGTGGCGTGGAACATGTACAGTCGCCGAGGTTTGTGCAGCCTTGTTCTTGGACCTGGCGGCATCATGAGCTTCCTCGTCGACGTCCTTTCTTCCGCCAGCGTCCATCCCACCACTCGTTTGCTCCAACGGTGGCAGAAGTGACGTGGATGGAGCGGCTGCCGCCGAAGTCTTCTTCTTCGGTGGCATGTTGATGAAGGGAATAAAGATCTAGCTCGTGTGAACGCCGGATCTGGTTCATACAATCTCAACACCCCCTACCTGGCGCGCCAAAGATGTCGGGGAAAACTGATCCACGAACACCTATGGGGCCGGCGGACCGGGCCCCTTTCGGTTCGGCGGGGGGCGGAGGTCGCATGAAGAGCAGATCGAGGCGAGGCACACGAGCGGTTTACCCAGCTTCGGAGCTCTCCGGAGAGATAACACTCCTACTGCTGCTTGTCTGGTTGTATTATCTGGTGTTCTTGCTCTCGAGCGAGAGAGTGTGATGTTTTCTGGGCTACGAATGAATCGAAGCAAACTGTCCGAACCTCCGAACCGAACCCCCTCTACGTTGCGCATGGGCCTCCTTTTATACGCTAAAGGGGTCACCGACAGGTGGCAACACAGAGGAGGGTAAAAACGTAAAAAGCGAGGTAGTTGATACAGTTGCTTGTACAGTGCACCCTACCTAACCCTGAGGGCAGGGGACAAGGGCATTAAATGCCCGTCTGAGTCGCCCGAACAGTGCAGAAAAGGACCGTTAGGGGCGCCACCGTTCGCCACGACGGCGATCTTGTCAGCTTCGCATGCCACTGCGCACCGCTGGCTGCACAGCCTCCCGCCACGCGCGCCCGGAGAGGCCCCCAGAGCGACACGTTGGTGGATGCGCTGGAGCATGGGCGCAGAGTGGCCGCCTGCCGCGGCAAGCGCCTTGCCGCTGTTGTTATCTCGCCGGGTCCAGAAGCTCGTCGCTCACCGGGCCTCGGTGTACCTTGTTTAGTCTTCCCGGCAAGCTCCTCTTGCCGGGGCCTTGTTGCCTTGCCGGAGCGCGTGGCGCGTCGCGGCAACTTCCTTGGAGTGCCTTGGTTGGCCTTCCCGGCAAGCTCCTCTTGCCGGGGTCTTGTCTCCTTAGCTTAAATACTTTGTTCTTGGATGGCTCCAAGGGAACCTTGGGGGATCTTGGCGTTCGCCCGGCAAGCCTTTGCCGCGGGGTGCTGCAACTGCCCGTGCACAAGTTCGGGGTACTAGGGTACCCCTATTCTAGTACACCGACAATGGATGATACAATGAAAAAGTGTCAACACCGACAAACGAAATAAGTAGACATGAATGTAAAGTCGGTGGAAACACGCCCGAACATAGGCTTTTGGCCTAACTTGGTAGTCAATCAGTGGCCTGGAGGGTAGTAGGGATCCTGAGGAGCGGGCATCCACTCATCCCACTGCGGAGGTGCCTCTGCAGCCTCTGCAGCAGCGTGAGCACCCCAATAGGCAATGATGTCTGCAGGCATAATCTGGTATCCGCCCCTAGCAACAGAATCAAACAAAGCAGGACCAGGCAATGGAATAACATCGCGAGCTTCAACACTATAGTCTAAGTTGTAGGGAATGGCAATGTCAGGACAATCATGTGCAAGAAAGTGATGGTGTTACATGGCTGCACAATCTAGGTAAACCTTAGTCAGAGGGTAATCATGAGGGTGTATCTCTACCTCGAAATGAGCTTCCAAACGAGTGGCAAAAATCCCACCATGTATTTTTCCCTTAGATTTATTAAGATGGAGGCGACAAGCCACGATAGCTCCCAAGCTATAAGTGTTGTCACCTACTAATGCACGACATAAAACAACAAGGTCTGGTGAAATAAGTGCACCCACCTTCTCCCTAGCAAGCAAGCATTTGGGAATAAAAAGTGCAAAGTAACGAACAGTGGGAAAATGTAAGCCAGCGGCAATGATGGCTGACACTCCTCTCTCAGCACCCACTGTTAGAGTGCGATAAAAGGTCTCAAACTCGGCCGGCCTAGGCTTAGCCAAGCTCCCATCAGACGGGATCAAGCATATGTCACAAAACTCAGTAAGTGGTATCTGATGGTTTTCAGCATATAAATCAAAGCTCACTTCAGGAGGATTATTTCTAGGCAAGAAAGTAAAGCTCTGAACAAAGATGTTTGTGAGGATGTGGTGCTGGTCACACTCATCTGCGATGAAGTCGGTGAGGCCGGCATTAGAAATATATTGCATGAACTCAAGAATTCCAGCCTCTTGTAGGAATGGGGTGTGCAGCCATTTGCATGGCTGTACTTCCGCCAACCTCCGAGGGTGGAGATCATTGTCAGAAGACTCCCCAATAACACCCTTGGAGTTCTTCTTAGAGCCAAACTTCCTGAAGATATTCATGTCCGCGTAGAATTTTCTAAAAATAAAAAAAATTGAGTGACAAAAATTTGTCAACAAAATTGTGTAAGATTGATAGCAACTACTCATAGGGATACATAGAGGCCATAGCAAGCATTCAAACTACTTAGAACACTAAGAATTCAACATGCAAGCACATCTACAGCAGCACCAAGAGTAGCTAATTATTCAAAGTATAAGCCACTAAAACAAAAACTAATTGGACAAATGGTGGAGTCACATACCAAGCAACAATCCCTCGAAACATTTTCGGAAACAGAGCTTCGAGCAAAGAGATCGAAATCTGCGGGTTTGAGCTTAAGAACACGGGAGAGAGAGCAATGGGGATTTTTTCTGGAGGTAAGTGATGATGTGGTATGAAGAGGTAAGTGAGGGGCCCACATGGGGACCACAACCCAGCAGGGCACGCCTAGGGGTGCTGGCGCACCCAGGTGGGTTTTGCCCGCCTGGTGCACCTCCCTCTGATGTTATTTGCACTGAAAATTCTCAATTATTCAGAAAAAATTGTATTAAATTTCAGGGCATTCTGAGAACTTTTATTTTTTAGGTCATTTTTTATTGCACTGGAAATTCAGAAAACACACAAAACATGGCATTTTATTTTATTTAACTAATAAAAACAGAAAACAAAAGGTAGGGACAGAAAGTAGTGCTTACTAAATTCATCAACTTCATACCGTTCAAAAATGATCCATTAATAAGGTTGATCAAGTCTTATTAACAACCACTTTCGATTAGCATGAAACCGGAGAACTTTCATAAATTCTAAGTTACCTCAATGGGGATATGCATTTCCCCAACAATAAGCATTTGATATTTCTTTTTGGCAGTAGGTAGAGGTATTTTAAAACTTCCAATAGTGATTGTCGGAGATTTTTCAATAACATTAATACCATTCACATGGAATTGTTTCTTTGGAAAGTGCACCGTATGCTCATTACGATTAATATGAAAAGTGACCTTGATTTTATTGCAATCAATAGAAGCGCCTGCAGTATTCAAGAAGGGTCTACCAAGGATAATTGACATGTTGTCGTCCTCGGGCATCTCAAGTATAACAAAGTCAGTTAAAATAGTAACATTAGCAACAACAACGGGCACACCCTCACAGATACCGATAGGTATGGCAGTTGATTTGTCAGCCATTTGCAAAGATATTTCAGTAGGTGTGAGTTTATTCAAGTCAAGTCTTTTATATAAAGAGAAAGGCATAACACTAACACCAGCTCCTAAATCACACAAAGCAGTTTTCACATAATTCTTTTTGATAGAGCAAGGTATAGTTGGTATTCCCGGATCTCCAAGTTTTTTAGGTACTCCATCTTTAAAAGTGTAATTAGCAAGCATAGTGGAGATTTTAGCTTCTCGTATTTTTCTCTTATTTGTGATGATGTCTTTCATATACTTTGCATAAGGAGGCATTTTCAAGATATCAATCAAGCGAGTACGCAAAAATACTGGCCTCGGCATTTCAGCAAAGCGTTCAAATTCTTCATCATCATTCCTTTTAGTTGACTTGGGTGGAAAAGGCATAGGTTTTTGAACCCACGGTTCTCTTTCTTACCGTGTTTTCTAGCAACAAAGTCTCTTCTATCATACCATTTATTGTTAGCTTGTGGGTTATCAAGATCAACAGGTGGTTCTATCTCCACATCAATATTAGTTCTTTATCATTGGTTTGTTGAGAGTCTTCATGAACTTCATCATTATCTTTTTCATTATCATTAGGTGAGTGCTCATTACCAGATAGAGTTTCAGCATCAGAGATAGAAATTTCATTATCATTGTTAGGAGGTTTCTCTATTTCAGGTTAGGAGCATGTGAAGTCCTATCATTTTTCTTTATCTTTTTCTTCCTAGAAGGACTAGGTGCACTAGTGTTAGATCTTTGTGAATCTTGTTCAATTCTTTTAGGATGTCCCTCAGGATAAAGTGGTTCCTGAATCATTTTACCTCCTCTAGTTGCAACTCTAACAGCAAAGTCATGCATATTATGATTCATTTCATCAAGCAATTCTCTTTGTGATTTAGCAACTTGTTCTAACTGAGTTTGAACCATAGAAGCATGTTTTCCAACATCTCTAACATCATTTGATATTCTAAATAACAAGTCACTCAAGCGAACAATCATATAAAAATTATATTTCAATTGTTTCATAACATTTGCATTGAAGTGATCTTGTTTCCTAATGTAGTTTTCAAACTCATAAAGGCATTGACTAGGATGCGTATTGTGAGGATTATCATTATCATTGCACTTCATAAGAGAATTTACCTATACCACCTTAGGCATTGGTGGTGTATAAATCCCATGTATTTATTCAATAGGAGGTAAATTTTTAACATCCTCAACTTTAATACCTTTTTCCTTCATAGATTTCTTTGCCTCTTTCATATCTTAGGGACTGAGATATAATATACCCCTCTTCTTAAGAGTGGGTTTAGATGGTGGTTTAGGAATAGTCCAATCATCATAATTTTTCAATATGTTATTCAATAATTCTTCAGCTTGTCCAACAGTTTGTTCCTTGAAAACACAACCAGCACAACTATCTAGGAAGTCCCTAGAAGCATCGGTTAGTCCATTATAGAAGATATCAAGTATTTCATTTTTCTTAAGAGGATGATCAGGAAAAGCATTAAGTAACTAGCAAAGCCTCCCCCAAGATTGTGGGAGACTCTCTTCTTTAGTTTGCACAAAGTTAAATATTTCCTGTAAGGCAGCTTGTTTCATATGAGCAAGAAAATATTTTTCAGAGAAATAATAAGTCATATCCTGGGGACTACGCACACAACCAGGAGCAAGAGTATTGTACCAAGCTTTAGCATCACCCTTTAATGAGAAAGGAAATAATTTGAGAATAAAGTAATAGCGAGTTTTCTCATCATGAGTAAAAAGGGTGGCTATGTCATTCAACTTAGTAAGATGTGCCACAACAGTTTTAGTTCCATATCCATGGAAAGGATCAGATTAAACCAGAGTAATTAGCTCTGGGTCGACAGAGAATTCATAGTCCTTATCATCAATAAAGATAGGTGAAGTACAAAAATTAGGATCACATTTCATTCTAGCATTCAGAGATTTTTCTTTATACTTGTGTAATAATTTCTCTAGATCATCTCTATCATTGCAAGCAAGAATATCTCTAGTTGTTTCATCACTCATAACATAACCTTCCGGTACCTTAGGCAATTCATATCTAAGAAGGCTAGTTCTAGTAGGTGTTTCAGGAGATTCAGTTTCAAGCTCATCATCAGATTCAACAACATCATGTTGTATAACTCTAGAAATTTGTTTAACAAGAAATTCACCAAGTGGCACATCATCATTATCAAGAAAGGTACTAGCATCATCATAAGCATCATTCATAGTAGAAGTAGCATCATCTACAACTTGTGACATATCAAAATTAATAGCATGTGGTGGTATTGCAAGTTTACTTATAACAGAAGGTGAATCTAAAGTAGAACTGGATGGCAGTTCCTTACCTCCCCTCGTCTTTGAGGGAAATATCTTAGTCTTAGCATCCTTCAGATTCTTCATAGTGATAATATGATAATAATCCCAAGCGACTCAACAAATATAGCTATGCTCCCCGGCAACGGCGCCAGAAAAAGGTCTTGATAACCCACAAGTATAGGGGATCGCAACAGTTTTCGAGGGTAGAGTATTCAACCCAAATTTATAGATTCGACACAACGGGAGCCAAAGAATATTTGAAGGTATTAGCAGTTGAGTTGTCAATTCAACCACACCTAGAGATTAATTATCTATAGCAAAGTGATCAGTAGCAAAGCAGTTTGATAGTTTTGATAGTAGTGACAGCAGTAATAGTAACATTAATAGTGATGATAGCAGTAGTAACTTAGCAGAAACAATATGGAGAAGTTCATAGGCATTGGATCGGTGACTTGTTGGATGATATTCATCATGAGACAGTTATAACCTAGGGCGATACGACACTAGCTCCAGTTCATCGATATAATGTAGGCATGTATTCCGTAAATAGTCATACGTGCTTTATTAAAAGAACTTGCATGACATCTTTTGTCCTACCCTCCCGTGGCAGCAGGGTCCATATTGGAAACTAAGGGATATTAAGGCCTCCTTTTAATAGAGAACCGGAACAAAGCATTAACACATAGTGAATACATGAACTCCTCAAACTACAGTCATCACCGGGAGTGGGCCCAGTTGTTGTCACTCCGGGGTTGCCGGATCATAACACGTAGTAGGTGACTATAACTTGAAAGATCGGATCTAGAACATGGATATAATGATAAATTCATAAACGGTTCAGATCTGAAATCATGGCACCCGGGCCCAAAGTGACAAGCATTAAGCATGGCACAGTCATAGCAACATTAATCTAAGAACATAGTGGATACTAGGGATTAGGCCCTAACAAAACTAACTCGATTACATGATGAATCTCATCCAACTCCTCATCGACCAGCGAGCCTATGAAGTAATTACTCACTCCCAATGGGGAGCATCATGGAATTGGCGATGGAGGAGGGTTGGTGATGATGAAGAACGAAGATCCCCCTCTTCGGAGCCCCAAACGGACTCCAGATGTGCCCTCCCGAGGAAGAATAAGGCTTGGCGGCACCTCCGTCTCGTGGATCACGATAATTCTTTCTCCCTGATTTTTTTTCTGGAAATATGTGATTTTATAGTATCAGCGGAGTCGTCAGCGGGGCCATCAGGTGGGTACAACCCACCTGGGCGCGCCAGGAGAGGGGGGTGCGCCCTGGTGGGTTGTGCCCAGCCAGGGCCCCCTCTCTGGTGGGTCTTGGCTCTAGTAATTCTTATTATTGATATAAAAATCCTCAAAAAGTTTCGTTCCATTCCGAGAACTTTTATTTCTGCACAAAAACAACACCATGGTAGTTCTGCTGAAAATAGTGTCAGTCCGGGGTTAGTTTCATTCAAATCATGCAAATTAGAGTCCAAAACAAGAGGAAAAGCGTGAGAAAACGTTGGAGACGTATCAACTCCCCCAAGCTTAAGCCTTTGCTTGTCCTCAAGCAATTCAGTTGATAAACTAAAAGTGAGAAAGAAAAAGTTTTACAAACTATTTTGCTCTTGTTTGCATAAATAAGCTTAAACAAAACCCAGGTTTTCAGCCAACATTATAACTAACCAGGTAAACAATAACACTTGAAGATTATAATGATTCATATCAATGACATAATCAGCTAGCGAGCAATAGTATGATATCTCAAACGGCAACACGTTGTCAAAACAACCATGATATAATATGACAATAGTGGTATCTCGCTTGCCCTTTCTGAGACCGCAAAACATAAATACAGAGCACCTCCAAAGTTCAAGCAGCGACTAAACATTGTAATTCATGGTAGAAAAGATCCAGTCATGATGCACCCAACATTAGCTACACACAATGCATAAATCATGACAACTGTGCTCTGCTCAGTTTCTGGCGCTTGATTTAGAAGGTGGTGACACAACATAAAAGTAAATAGAAGGTCCCTTTGCAGAGGGAAGCACTGATTTGCAGAGATGCCAGAGCTCGGTTTTTAAAACAGAGACAAATGATATTTTGAGACATGCACCCTTCTCATTCACATCACGACCATCAGTTATCAACATCTTCCATGCTAAGCACGCTAGTGGCGATTCCCAAACGGTAAAAGTAAAGGTTTTGACTCCATTGGGAGTTTTTGTTTAATTATGTCAGAGATGAACTCTTTTTCATGTTTGCAGTTTGGGACTGGGCATCCCAATTACCGCCCATTTTCTCGTGCAATGGCGAGTGAATAAACACTCGACCTGAGAATAACCCACTTAGCATAGAAGATATCGACCACCTCCTGTCGTTCCATGAACAATCCAGGCACACAAAACGGATAATTTTTTAGAAGTTTTTAAAGGTGGCACGTGCAAATTTACTTAGGACGACAAGGTAATATCTTATATAGGTAGTTATGGTGGACTCATCTGGAATAACTTTGGGTTCAAGGTTTTTGATGTACAAGCAGAATCCCCACTTAGTACAGGCGAAGGCTAGCAATTAAGATTGAGAAGCGGCCAGCTAGAGAGCAACAGCAATCATAACCATGCATTATGCGTAAGTAACACTGGACACTAGCATGAGTAGGATATGAACACCATGGACATAAACATTATGGAGGCTATGTTAGTTTTGATTTAACTACATGCATGAACATGTACCAAGTCAAGCCACTTGAACATTCAGAGGTGGATACCATATCATCATACTACATCACAATCATTTTAATGCTATGTTGATATCCAAGCTAAATCATTATTAACTCACAGCTACTTATGCATGGCATGAGAAACTATAATCTGTAATTGTCATTGCAAACATGTTTAATCATAACAGGTTCAATCATGGATGCTAGGTTAAATATATTTACACAGACAAGACAAGTCGAGTTCATACCAGTTTCTATTTGCCACGGCCAATTCATCGAATGTCGTAATTATTGCCTTTCACCTGCACAACCGAATGATATGAGAATAATAATAGTGCAAGAGTGCCATGGACTAAGCTAGAATCTGCAAGCATTTTATTCAATAGGAGAAGACAAGGTAAAATGGGCTGTTTATTATTTCAACAATTATTCATATGGGAGCCACTCAATATTTTCATCGTGGTCTTCTCCTCGGTACAACTCGAATAAAAAAGAAAAGAAATTTAGAGAAACATACTGAAATATTTTTGGAGTTTTTGGTTTTCTTTAGCAAGCAAATAAAAGGGAAAAGCAAAAAAACGAGAAAAACTATTTACACGGGAAAGCTCCCAACAAGAAAAAAAAGAACAAGGGAATCTTTTTGGATTTTCTTTTTAGTACTACTACTAAGCATGCATAGAAAGTAAATTAACTACAACTAATTTTTTGCTTTTTCTAAAGTTTTTCAAACACACAAGAAGAAAGCAAGAAAATAAATCTAAGCATGGATGATACAATGAAAAAGTGTGAACACTGACAAATGAAATTAGTAGACATGAATATAAAGTCGGTGAAAACACGTACTCCCCCAAGCTTAGGCTTTTGGCCTAACTTGGTAGTATCTCAGTATCTTGGAGGGTAGTAGGGATCCTGAGGAGCGGGCATCCACTCATCCCACTGCGGAGGTGCCTCCGCAACCTCTACAGCAGCGTGAGCGCCCTAGTAGGCAATGATGTCTACAGGCATAATCTGGTATCTGCCCCTGGCAACAGAATCAAACAAAGCAGGAGCAGGCAATGGAATAACATCGCGAGCTTCAACACTATAGTCTAAGTTGTAGGAAATGGCAATGTCAGGACGATCATGTGCAAGAAAGTGATGGTGTTACATGGCTACACGATCTAGGTAAACCTTAGTCAGAGGATAATCATGAGGGTGTATCGCTACCTCGAAATGAGCTGCCAAACGAGTGGAAAAAATCCGACCATGTATTTTGCCCTTAGATTTATTAAGATGGAGGCGACGAGCCATGATAGCTCCCAAGCTATAAGTGTTGTCGCCTACTAATGCACGACATAAAACAATAAGGTCTGGTGAACTAAGTGCACACACCTTCTCCCTAGCAAGCAAGCATTTGGCAATAAAAAGTGCAAAGTGCGTGAGCCTACGAAGGAATTACTCACTCCCAGTGGGGAGCATCATGGAATTGGCGATGGAGGAGGGTTGGTGATGACGAAGAAGATCCCCCTCTCCGGAGCCCCAAACAGACCCAGATCTGCCCTCCCGAGGAAGAACAGGGCTTGGCGGCGGCTCCGTCTCGTGGATCGCTATAATTCTTTCTCCCTTATTTTTTTTCTAGATATATGTGATTTTATAGTATTAGGGGAGTTGTCAGCGGGGCCACCAGGTGGGTACAACCCACCTGGGCGCGCCAGGAGAGGGGGGCGCGCCCTGGTGGGTTGTGCCCACCCAGGGCCCCCTCTATGGTGGGTCTTGGCTGAAGTAATTCTTATTATTGATATAAACAATCCTCAAAAAGTTTTGTTCCATTCCGAGAACTTTTATTTCTGCACAAAAACAACACCATGGTAGTTCTGCTGAAAATTGCGTCAGTCCGGGGTTAGTTTCATTCAAATCATGCAAACTAGAGTCCAAAACAAGAGGAAAAGTGTGAGAAAATGTAGATACGTTGGAGATGTATCAATAATCATATATTTCTTAGTACTTTTCTCAACTTCAAGCAAAATATTTGGGTACAGAACATCATAATATTTTCTTTGTGGCATCATGACTACGCAAACAAGAACGCACGCAAAACAGATCCGGCAAGAAAACGTTGAACGAAAAAGAGGGCGAAATAAAACGGCAAATTTTTGTGAAGTGGGGGAGAGAAAACAAGAGGCAAATGGCAAATAATGTGAATTGCGAGGAGATGAGATTTGTGATTAGGAACCTGGTATATGTTGAAGATCCTCCCCGGCAACGGCGCCAGAAAATCCTTTTGATGCGGCTTGAAGCTGCGTCGGATTTACCCAAAGAGGAAGGGATGATGCAGCAAATCGATGTTAGGTCTTTTCCTCAGTGATGAAACCAAGGTTATCAAACCAGTAGGAGAACCAAGCAACAACACGTAAACGGCACCTGCACACAAATAACAAATACTCGCAACCCAACGTATTAAAGGGGTTGTCAATCCCTTTGGGTAACGGCGCCAGAAATTGGTAAACGGACGTGAGTAAATTGTAGTAGATTGATAGATCGAACGTCAAATAAAATAAATAAGAACAAATTGCAGCAAGGTAATTTTGTATGTTTGGGTCTAATAGATCTGAAAATAAAAGCAAAGGAACATATATCGCAAAGGCAAATAATATGAGAAAGAGACCCGGGGGGGCGTAGGTTTCACTAGTGGCTTCTCTCGAGAAAAAATAGCAAACGATGGGTAAACAAATTACTGTTGGGAAATTGATAGAACTTCAAATAATCATGATGATATCCAAGCAATGATCATTATATAGGTATCACGTCCAAGATTAGTAGACCGACTCCTGCCTGCATCTACTACTATTACTCCACACATCAACCACTATCCAGCATGCATCTATTGTATTAAGTTCATGGAGAAATGGAGTAATGCAATAAGAATGATGACATGATGTAGAAAAGATCTATTTATGTAGAAATAGACCCCATCGTTTTATCCTTAGTAGCAACGATACATACGTGTCAGTTCCCCTTCTGTCACTGGGATCATGCACCGTAAGATTGAACCCATTACAAAGCACCTCTTCCCATTGCAAGATAAATAGATCAAGTTGGCCAAACAAAATCCAAAGAAGAAATATGAGGCTATAAGCAATCATGCATATAAGATATCAAAGAAACTCAAATAACTTTCATGGATAAAAAGATAGATTTGATCATAAACTCAAAGTTCATCGGATCCCAACAAACACACCGCAAAAAGAGTTACATCATATGGATCTCCAAGAGACCATTGTATTGAGAATCAAACGAGAGAGAGAGGAATACATCTAGCTAATAACTATGGATCCGAAGGTCTACAAAGAACTACTCACGCATCATCGGAGAGGCGCCAATGGAAGTGGTGAACCCCTCCGTGATGGTGTCTAGATTGGATCTGGTGGTTCTGGACTTTGCAGTGGCTGGAATTGATTTTCGTTGACTCCCCTAGGGTTTCTGGAATATTGGGGTATTTATAGAGTAAAGAGACGGTTCAGGGGGCACCCGAGGTGGACACAACCCACCAGAGTGCGCCTGGGCCTCCAGGCGCGCCCTGGTGGATTGTGCTCCCCTCGGAGCAGCCCCCAGGTGCTTCTTCGGCCCATTGGTTGTCTTCTGGTCCAAAAAACTCCACAAAAAGTTTCACTGCGTTTGGACTCTGTTTGGTATTGATATCCTGTGATGTAAAAAACATGCAGAAAACATCAACTGGCACTTGGCACTATGTCAATAGGTTAGTACCAAAAATGATATAAAATGACTATAAAATGATTATAAAACATCCCAGATTGATAATATAATAGCATGGAACAACCAAAAATTATAGATACGTTGGAGACGTATCAAGCAGCCTAAGAAGAACCCGATGATCCTACTGAAGATGGTGACGTGTATTTACCTAGTTCTGATGAAGATCAAGTGAAGCTGAATTTCAAATCTTTTAGAAAGAAGTTGAGTACACCAAGCTTCCAAGTTGGTCAGACCTTTGGAACTATACAATTACCAAGGAAAGCTATCAAAGAGTACAACTATCAGGAAAGAGTTGACATTAGATGTCCCAAAAATGATAAGAGAGGACTAAAGGCCATCTAGGAAGATGGGTCCTCTTGGTCGTCGTGTGCATCATTTGATAGCAGAACCAATTTCTTTATGATCAAGAAATACAACCCAAAACATACCTGCAAAAAGAAATGGAATGTTAAGTCATTCACTACTCCCTTTATGGCTCAAAAGTATGTTGATTCTTTCAGACAGATGAAAACATGAACATGGATAAGTTTTCAAGGGTAGTTCAGAAGGATTGGAACATGACATCATCAAGGGGTAAACTAAGAAGGGCTAAGAGACTAGTAAATAAATTCATTGAAGGAGATGAGTTAGAGCAGTACAATAGCATGTGGGATTATGTACAAGAATTCAGAAGATCAAACCCGTGCAACTCTTTCTATGTGGGTGTCAATGATGGCATATTTGGAAGTTTGTATTTCTCTTTGGATGCCTACAAAAGGGGTTTCATGCAAGTGTGCATTCCTGTCATATGTTTAGATGGCTCCCACTTAAAGAGCAAGTATGGAGGTGTTCTACTGTGTGTTGTTGGGATGGATCCCACTGACTGCATTTACCCTCTAGCATTTGCAATTGTGGAGGTTGAGAACACTGAGACATGGAGATGGTTTCTTTTAAACTTAAAGAGTGACTTGGGAATAATTAACACAGAGCCATGGACTATAATGTCAAACAAGCAAGAGGGGCTCTTCAAGGGAGTGAGACGACACTTTCTTGATGTAGAACATAGACACTGTGTGAGACATATATGTCAAATTTTCCAGCAAACATACAAAGGAGATGTACTTAAGAACCAGCTGTGGAAGTGTGCAAGAAGCACAAAAACACAAATGTGGGATGCAAGCATGGAGGAAATGAAGGCCATCGGCTTAGAAGCCTACACATGCCTTGAGCAACTTGATACGTCTCCAACGTTTCTATAATTTTTGATTGTTCCATTGTCGGTGTCAAAACCGGCGGATCTCGGGTAGGGGGTCCCGAACTGTGCGTCTAGGCTGGATGGTAACAGGAGGCAGGGACACAAAGTTTTAACCAGGTTCAGGCCCTCTTGATGGAGGTAAAACCCTACGTACTGCTTGATTAATATTGATGATATGGGTAGTACAAAAGTAGATCTACCACGAGATCAGAGAGGCTAAACCCTAGAAGCTAGCATATGGTATGATTGTATGTTGTGATTGTTGTCCTACGGGCTAAAACCCTCCGGTTTATATAGACACCGGAGAGGGTTAGGGTTACACAAGGTCGGTTACAAAGGAGGAGATATCCATATACGTATTGCCTAGCTTGCCTTCCACACTAAGTAGAGTCCCATCCGGACACGAGACGAAGTCTTCAATCTTGTATCTTCGTAGTCTAACAGTCCGGCCAGTGGAGATAGTCTGGCTGTCCGGAGACCCCCTAATCCAGGACTCCCTCAGTAGCCCCTAAACCAGGCTTCAATGACGATGAGTCCGGCGCTCAGTATTGTCTTCGGCATTGCAAGGCGGGTTCCTTCTCCGAATACATCACGGAAGAACTTGAAAATGAGGATAGTGTCCGACCCTGCAAAATAAGTTCCACATTCCACCGTAGAGAGAATAATATTTTCGCAGATCTAATTTGCTGGCTTGTTTTGGCAGCATGACGTTATGTCATGGTCCGGTGATTATTCGAACCGTTTCTTTTAACTAGCTCCGCACATAACGCGAGGTAGTTTTTCGACATGTCTTGTCAAATCAGAGATCGTGGCCCCTTATTATGGGATTCTCATCAATACGGGCGTGGGTAACCCAACCGCGCCATCAATTGCAGCACTTGGGGGATAAGCGAGTTTTACCAGGCAAGTGGGGATGCTTAGTTTCGTCCGCCCATATAAAGGGATAAGGATTCACCTTTCTATCCACGCCTTCTTCCTCCTTTGCTCATCCGTTTTCGCACACTCAAGCTCTAGCGCCCAAGTCCACACTTCCGCCTCAACCCTCTCCAACTATGTCCGGAGCGGGAGGCAAGTGGATGGTCTCCTCCGTCACGAAGGGAGACATCAAGAAACTGAGGAGAGCCGGATACCTGCCCGACGACATCGCACACCGGCTCCTTGATGAGGGGCAGCTCATCCCCGCCCCCAGGCCCCATGAGAGGGTGGTATTCCTCACCCATTTCCTCCATGGACTAGGATTCCCTCTCCATCCATTCATCCGGGGGCTCATGTTCTACTACGGCCTGGATTTCCACGATCTGGCCCTGAACTTCGTCCTCAACATCTCGGCGTTTATCATCGTGTGCAAGGCCTTCCTCCGCATCAAGCCCCACTTCGGCTTATGGCTGAAGACCTTCAATGTCAAGCCGAAGGTGGTGGGCGGCCGCCAGGCGGAGTGCGGAGGCGCCATGGTGGGCAAGATGCCCAACATAACATGGCTCAAGGGCTCCTTTGTGGAAACCATAAAGGGGTGGCAATCGGGGTGGTTCTATATCACCGAGCCGTGCAACCCCGCATGGGTAGCGGCCCCCGAGTTCCGATCTGGCATCCCCATGCGGCTCACCTCCTGGAAAGAGAAGGGCATGTCCTGGGGTAGTTCGAAAGAGCTGACCGGACTCCAAACATGTATTCAAAACACGGTGGACAAGAAGCTCAAGCTTGTCAACATAGTCCAGGTTATGCTCATCCGCCGGATACTCCCGTGCCAACAACGGGAGTTCACCTTGTGGGAGTTCAATCCGGCGCAGCACCGAACTCTGAACAGGCTCTTCGACACAACTCACGAAGATGCTTGGAGGGTGTTGTTCAAAAGTGCCGAGGTCCCTTCCCCCATTACTGAGGATCGCGGATTCAGCGCGGAGCACCAAGCCAGTGCAGTAAGCTGCTTTACCTTTCACAGGATACTTATTTTTTCATATAGATTGACTCTATGTGGGATCTAAACTCCCGTACCTTTGACAAGACTGGCAGAAGATGGTCGGACAGATCGACTGTCCAGCTCCTTTTCCCGAAGGCCCCGCAGACGCTCTTCTGGCGAAGATGCTGACTCCGGCCCCTTATAAGGTGCCAGAGAAGACCAAGAAGGCCAAGGGAACTCAAAAGAGTTCCCGACGCCAGGCATCGTCAGACTCACCATCCAATGACTCTGCGGTGCACTCTTCCCCCGAAGACGAGGAAGAAGAAGAAGATGCTCCCCCACCGACTGGGGAAGACAAGAAAAGGAAGTCCGCCCCAACTGGGGAGGCCGGAGGGTCCAAGAAGGGAAGGACTCTCCTTCCGGATAGATCCACCGCCGCCGACGAAGGCGAAGACGAGTGATTGCCCGGGGCCAAGCCCCCGGGGAGATCGTAAGTATTCGGATACCAAAGTAACCCATAGGATTCCTTTGTCGCACTGTTTTCCATAATGCCGAACACAATTATGCAGGCCGCCCCGAGCCGGTATCGATGTATTGTCGGACGGCTCCTTGGGCTTGTCGGACATGGATAGCGATCCAGTCCCGACCGCCACCTCCCCTCATCCTTCCAACGACGCTGAGGTATTGTCTCAATAGGCACCGGATCGAGGGAAGACAGTCCCGGAGGCGCCTCAAGGCGACCTCCCGGACTCTAGGAGCCGAGAGGACGGGGCCCCCGAGAGCTCCGAGTTCGGCCCTCAGCCGAACACCGCGCCGGACCCTCCAGCGGTTCCGGGCTCGGGCAGGCGGCCTCCTTCTAAGAGGGGCAAGACGCCTGTGCCGGTGACCTCTGTCCATCCAGAGGCACCGGACAATCTGCTGGAAGCGCTTCGCAGCGCTTCCATCAACGAGGAGCACCGTACTATCATGAGTGTGGTGATCCAGAAGGTTCAGTCCGCCAAGAGCGGATTGACTGAAGCTTGTGCCAGCCTTCTAACAGGCTTCGAGGTAAGTGTTTTAAAATGTAGTAGAAATATTACCGCATAGACAGTAGCCCCTGATGCTTTGTTCGGTGTTCACAACGAAAAGCCGAACAAAGGATCAAATAATATTGCAGGAGTCTAATATAGGTGTGTCAATATGCGTATGCAGGCTTCGCTGCTGGTGTCCGCCGCACTGACTGCGGAGGTCGCTGTACTGAAGCAGGACCTTGAGGGGTCCAGGGAAGAGCTCGGCCTTGTCAAGAGGCAGCTCGAGGAGAACAAGGGTAAGTAATACCCTGTCTATAGATATGTATATATATAAAAGAGTATGCGATTGCAAAATGACAGGATCATCATATGTTTGCAAGGGGCCACGACCGAGGTGGCGACCCTGAAGCAAGCACTAACCAAGGCCAAAGATAAAGCGGCCAAGGAGCGCACCGAGCAAGAGAAGCACGAGGCTCGGGTGGGCGAGGTGCAGCAAGAGCTCCAGGCTCTCGTGACGAAGCACGAGGCGTTGGAGCTTGACTCGAAGACGCGAGAGTCTGAGCTTGCCGCGGCCCTTGAGAGCGTAAAGAGCGCCAAGGCCGAGGCCCAGAAGGCCCTCCAAGAGATCGACGCGATGAAAAAGATAGCGGTGGGTAAGGCTTTCTATATGCAAAGCAAGCATGTAAAAGTAAATTACCGATTACTTACCCGGATCCGGAGCTCTTCAGGAGCATTCGCAGATTTGCCTCGCAGTGTGTCCGATGCCGCACAATTTTACCAGGCCGAGGATGGAAGCTCGACGGAGAAGCTGTTCTGGTCTCAGTATGCTGAGGCCGAACATCCGGTGTCGATGAGCGACCAGCTGAAGCAGATGGTCGAGCTACATAAGGCGGCCGATCAGGCCATGAAGGGCTTTATAGTCCGGCTGTGGCCTGGCGACGCCCTTCCGAATAGCTTCTTCGGCCTGGTGAGGCGGCTTGTGGATGCCTGCCCATGGCTGGAGGTCGTCAAGCGATCTGTCTGCATTGAAGGTGCACGCCGGGCTTTCGCCTGTGTGAAATTGCAGTGGGTCAAGCTAAACACCATGAAGCTGATCAAGGAGGGGCCGCCGGAGGGCAAGGAGCACCGCCACCCCGAGATGTACTACGAGGGTGTTCTGCCGGGTGCCCGTCTTATCGCGGATGAGTGTTTGAAAGATGTAATATTTGAGTAAACTTGCTCGTTTTATCCTGTATTTATGAAAACTTGTTTCATATGCGCTATGCAACGCTTGTTTGAATTTAAAATATTACCTTCTGTTTGGCTGTTTATCCAATCTGAGAGATGGCTAGTCCTCGACTTCTACCCCCATGCCACGAGTGCTGGGGTGTTCGGGATAGACCTCAGCACTCTTGTTCCCATATTTGGGTCCTTTGAGGGAGGTGCTCAGCACAACGAACAAGGCAACCGGACTAATAATGCTTTATCACTCTCACTTAGCCATAGAATTCTATAATTTTAAATTTTGGTGAAGCCCCTGGTATTCGGAAGGCCGAATTCGGGGCGTGATACATGCCTTTAAGCCGGACAGGGCCGGCCCCTCGCCCTAAGAGGCATAAGTCTTTAGGGACTCGAAAAACCTCGCCGAACAGCGACCAGTCTCTCGCCTTATCATGACAGTCAGTTTTAGCTTTTCTATTGAGGTGCTCAGCTCGGCAGAACCGGGGCACAATCGCAGTAGTTCTCCTAATGCTACCTTAGCCGATAGAGCGGAACGTAAGGTACCAAAACATAGGAGTCGGGCAAACCCAACATTTGACCAAAACATGATTCGGAGCTGATGCATATAATGCTATAAGTTCGGGGTGCCGCACTTGTGAAAGTGTTTGGACTTTTCACACCGCATTGTGGGGTACGTGAGCCCCTGGTGCATTTGGCCGTACCAAAGTGTATGGTTGCAAGGCGTCGTTAATGAACACACATATATATATAACAAAAATGCAATAATAGTCGTAATGTCATGCATTGTCTATTAAAAACCCGCATTAAAGCAGAGTGATACAGATAGTGCGGTAAGCAAAAAGTAGGACTAAGTCCCTTCCAAGGGCAAGCTGAGTAATGATATTAAATTGAATATTTCACTCGTTACTGTAATCAACCTAGGAATTCCGTGGTATGACGTAGCTGTCTGCCTCCTTGGTTGCTGCATCATGTATTCGGCAATAGTGCTACCGGACAGTGTTTCCAGAGATTAAGGTCCTGAAAGAAAAAGAAAAATAACCGAACGGGAAGCCCCTAGTGCGATTTAGGCCGCGTCTTGGGGCGTGCCATAGTTGTGCCCCCCTCCCCACCTGTGCCCATGGTATTTTTAGTGCGTAATTGTGTACGCGCGACACAAGTTTCGCTGCTGGGCTGGGATTGGGGTGGCCACCGTATTGCTACGTGAGCTCAGATCGCGCCAGGCGGTCTATTTGTCGATTGCCCCGAGCGCGCTTGAAGGTGTCCGGGCTGTGAAGCGCCGAACTGGTTGATCGCCTTGAGAGGCTGCTTTGCGCTTCTGCTGCGAGGGCCGCGGTGTGCTCCTCTGTTCGGAGAGAGCGCTCTGTGTTTCCATTGACTGTAATAACTCCGCGAGGTCCTGGCATCTTGAGCTTGAGGTATGCATAATGCGGTACCGCATTGAATCTAGCAAATGCGGTTCGCCCGAGCAGCGCGTGATAACCACTGCGGAACGGGACTATATCGAAGATTAACTCTTCGCTTCGGAAGTTATCCGGGCATCCGAAGACCACTTCCAGTGTAATTGAGCCTGTGCAATGGGCCTCTACACCTGGAATGACGCCCTTAAAGGTCGTTTTGGTGGGTTTGATCCTTGAGGGGTCTATACCCGTTTTGCGCACTGTGTCCTGATAAAGCAGGTTCAGGCTGTTGCCGCCGTCCATAAGGACTCGAGTGAGGTGAAATCCGTCGATGATTGGGTCTAGGACCAGTGCGGCGAATCCGCCATGACGGATGCTAGTGGGGTGGTCCCTGTGATCAAAGGTGATCGGACAGGAGGACCAAGGGTTGAACTTTGGGGCGACTGGCTCCAACGCATATATGTCCCTGAGCGCACGCTTCCGCTCCCTCTTGGGGATGTGGGTTGCATATATCATGTTCACCATCCGCACTTGCGGGGGAAACCTGTTCTGTCCTCTAGTGTGCGGCTGCCGGGGCTCCTCTTCGTCGTCGCTATGCAGCCCCTTGTCCTTGTTTTCGGCAATTAACTTGCCGGCCTGCTTGAACACCCAACAATCCCTGTTGGTGTGATTGGCTGTCTTGTCTGGGGTGCCGTGTATTTGACACGAGCGATCGAGTATACGGTCCAAGCTCGATGGGCCCAGCATACTTTGTTTGAATGGCTTTTTCCACTGACCGGGTTTAGAGCCTTTGAATCCAGCATTGACTGTCGTATCCTCAGTAGTTTCGCTGTTAATGCGGCGCTTATGCTTGTTGTGACGTGACCTGCTATTGCTGTCCTTGGTATCTGAGGTACCATGGTTCTTTGATATGTTATTACTGCGAGCCAGCCAGCTGTCTTCTCCCGCACAAAAGCGGGTCATGAGCGTCGTGAGAGCTGCCATAGATTTCGGCTTTTCCTAACCAAGGTGCCGGGCTAGCCACTCGTCTCAGATGTTGTGCTTGAAAGCCGCTAAGGCCTCCACATCCGGACAGTCGACGATTTGATTTTTCTTTGTAAGGATCTGAGTCCAAAATTGCCTGGCCGACTCTTCTTGCTGCTGAATTATGTGGCTCAAGTCATCGGCGTCTGGTGGTCGCACATAAGTGCCCTGAAAGTTGTCGAGGAATGCGGCTTCCAGATCTTCCCAACAGCTAATGGAGTCCGCTGGCAAGCTGTTAAGCCAATGCCACGCTGGTCCTTTGAGCTTTAGTGGGAGATATTTGATGGCGTGTAAGTCATCACCGCGGGCCATGTGGATGTGGAGGAGGAAGCACTCAATCCATACTGCAGGATCTGTTGTGCCGTCGTATGATTCAATGTTTACAGGTTTGAAACCTTCTGGGAATTGATGTTCCATTACTTCGTCTGTGAAGCATAAGGGGTGTGCGGCGCCTCTGTATTGGGCTATATCGCGACGCAGCTCGAATGGGTCTTGCCCGCTGTGTTCGGCCCAGCCGGATTTGCTTCTGTATCCGGCGTGACATTTGTCGTCTCGCAGAGTGATGCGCCCTCGTGATCCGTAGATCGATCTTGAATGCTTTGCCTTATCCTCCAATATGTCTCGCAGGTCAGGTGTATCTCCCCATGCCTTTTTATTTGAATGGCGTTGGGGTGGAGGCTGAGCTTTTGGCTGGAATGCCTCTCTATCGCGGCCACGAGGTGGCCGATCAGCCGTATCATATGCTTCTTCCTCCAGTCGGGGTAGTGACCTGCACCTTGGGTAACTCTTGGAGGGGCGCTCGAGTTTATATTCATCGGCCGCGAGGACTTCAGTCCATTTGTCAGCTAGCAGATCTTGATCAGCTTGAAGCTGCTACTGCTTTTTCTTCAGGCTATTTGCCGTGGCCATAAGCCGGCGCTTGAAGCGCTCTTGTCTGGCGGGATCCTTTGGAACGGTGAATTCATTGTCGCCGAGGCTTGCCTCGTCTTCGGAGGGGAGGATGTAATTGTCATCCTCCTCCTGTCCATCTGCCGCTCTCTCGGGAGAGCTGGCTCCTTCATCCTCCTGCTCTAAATCTTGCTGGAGGGAATTGTTGTTGTCTTCGGCACTATCCGGAGTATTATTATCTCCTGTGCCGGTATCACCACTTTCGCATTGGCGGGACTTAGAGCGGCGCCGCTGACGTTGGCACTTGGGTTGCTTCTTGAGGGGTCATCCTCCGCTATCCCATCGACATTGCCTTCGTTGGGTGTATCCACCATGTATATGTCATATGACGAGGTGGCTTTCCAGTGCCCTATAGGTGCTGGTTCATGTTCGTCCCCTACATCGTCGTCCATACCGTCGATGTCTTCGGAGTTGAAGTCGAGCATGTCGGTTAAATCATCGACGGTGGCTACGAAGTGGGTAGTGGGTGGGCATCGAATTTCTTCGTCGCCCGCATCCCAATCCTGTTGGCCATAATCCGACCAGGGCTCTCCTGACAAAGAGAGAGACCTTAGTGAGTTCAGAATGTCGCCGAAGGGCGAGTGCTGAAAGATATCCGTGGCGGTGAATTCCATGACCGGCGTCCAATCGGATTCGATTGGAAGGGGCGCGGGCCGTTCAGAGTCAGAAAAAGAGTCCGGCACCTTGGAGTCATGGGCTGCACAGAGGATTATGCTGGTGTTCGGCTCGATCGCCGTTGAGACTGCAGCCCCTAGGCAGTTTCTAACCACCCGTCCTCGATTGGCGCAGTTGGCTCCGAACTAAGGGTCGGAGCTGATGCGGGTGCAGCCTCTGGGGTACTGTTTAGTGGCAGAGCTAGGTCATACCCATCAAGATAGTGCGGCGTGCCCGGCTGTGGCTCAAATCCGTCGAAGATCAAGTCTCCACGGACGTCGGCCGTGTAGTTCAAACTTCCAAATCTGACCTGACGGCCAGGGGCGTAGCTTTCAATCTGCTCCAGATGGCCAAGCGAATTAGCCCGCAGTGCAAAGTCGCCGAATACGAAGATCTGTCCGGGGAGAAAAGTCTCACCCTGGACTGCATCGCTATCGATGATAGCAGGGGCCATCAAGCCTAACGGTGAAGACATAGAGGAACTCTTAATGAAAGCACCAATGTCGATGTCAAAACCGGTGGATCTCGGGTAGGGGGTCTCGAACTGTGCGTCTAGGCTGGATGGTAATAGGAGGCAGGGACACGAAGTTTTACCCAGGTTCGGGCCCTCTTGATGGAGGTAAAACCCTACGTCCTACTTGATTAATATTGATGATATGGGTAGTACAAGAGTAGATCTACCATGAGATCAGAGAGGCTAAACCCTAGAAGCTAGCCTATGGTATGATTGTATGTTGTGATTGTTGTCCTACGGACTAAAACCCTCTAGTTTATATAGACACCGGAGAGGGTTAGGGTTACACAAGGTCGGTTACAAAGGATGAGATATCCATATACGTATTGCCTAGCTTGCCTTCCACGCCAAGTAGAGTCCCATCCGGACACGAGACGAAGTCTTCAATCTTGTATCTTCATAGTCTAACAGTCCGGCCAATGGAGATAGTCCGGCTGTCCGGAGACCCCCTAATCCAGGACTCCCTCATCCATGCTATTATATTATCTGTTTCGGATGTTTAATGGGCTTTAATATGCTATTTTATATTATTTTTGGGACTAACCTATTAACCGAAGCCAGTGCCAGTTTCTGCTTTTTTGCCTATTTAAGAGTTTCACAGAAAAGGAATACTAAACGGAATCCAAACGGAATGAAACCTTTGCGATGATCTTTCTTGGACCGAAAGCAAACTAGGAGACTTGGAGTGGAAGTCTGGAACTCCTTGAGGTGGCCACGAGGCAGGAGGGCGCGCCCAAGGGGAGTAGGCGCGCCCCCACCCTCGTGGGCCCCATGAAGCTCCACTGACGTACTTCTTTTGCCTATATATATACCCTTATACCCTAGATCGATCATAGAGAGCCACGAAACCACTTTTCCACCGCCGCAACCTTCTGTACCCGTGAGATCCCATCTTGGGGCCTCTTCCAGCGATCTGCCGGAGGGGGAACAAATCACGGAGGGCTTCTACATCAACACCATAGCCTCTCCAATGAAGTGTGACTAGTTTACCACAGACCTTTGGGTCCATAGTTATTAGCTAGATGGCTTCTTCTCTCTCTTTGATTCTCAATACAAAGTTCTTCTCGATATTCTCGGAGATCTATTTGATGTAATATTCTTTTGCAGTGTGTTTGCTGATATCTGATGAATTGTGGGTTTATGAAAAAGATTATCTATGAATATTATTTGGTTCTTCCCTGAATTATTATATGCATGATTTGATATCTTTGCAAGTCTCTTCGAATTATCGGTTTAGTTTGGCCTACAAGATTGATCTTTCTTGCAATGGGAGAAGTGCTTAGCTTTGGGTTCAATCTTGCGGTGTCCTTTCCAAGTGACAGTAGGGGCAGTAAGGCACGTATTGTATTGTTGCCATCAAGGATAAAATGATGGGGTTTATACCATATTGCTTGAGTTTATCCCTCTACATCATCTCACCTTGATTAATGTGTTACTCTGTTCTTATGAACTTAATACTCTAGATGCATGTTGGATAGCGGTCGATGTGTGGAGTAATAGTAGTAGATGCAGAATCGTTTCGATCTACTTGACACGGACGTGATGCCTATATTCATAATCATTGCCTAGATATTCTCATAACTATGCACTTTTCTATCAATTGCTCTGGAGTAATTTGTTCACCCACCGTAATACATCGGTGAAACCTATGGCCCCCAGGTCTCTTTCTTATTATATTGCATCTCTTTTATTTACATCGCATCTCGTTTACTATTTTGCAATCTTTACTTTCCAATTTATACAACAAAAATATAAAAAATATTTATCTTACTATCTTTGTCAGATCTCACTTTTGCGAGTGACCGTGAAGGGATTGACAACCCCTTTATCGCGTTGGTTGCAAGGTTCTTGATTGTTTGTGCAGGTACTAGGTGACTTGTGCGTTGTCTCCTACTGGATTGATACCTTGGTTCTCAAAAACCGAGGGAAATACTTATGCTACTTTACTGCATCACCCTTTCCTCTTCAAGGGAAAACCAACACATGCTCAAGAGGTAGTAAGAAGGATTTCTGGCACCATTGCAGGGGAGATCTACACCAAGTCAAGACATACCAAGTACCCATCATAAACTCTTCTCCCTCACATTACTTTATTTGCCATTCACCTCTCGTTTTCCTCTCCCCCACTTCTAAAACATTTTCGAAAACCTTTGCCTTTTATTCGCCCCTTTTCCGTTCGTCTCTTTTTGCTTGCTTCTTATGTGCTTGTGTGTTGGATTGACTGTTTGGCATGATGGCTCAAGATAATACCAAATTGTGTTACTTTTCCAATACCAACAACAATGATTTTATTAGCACTCCGATTGATCCTACTACCGATGTTGAATCTTGTGAAATTAATACGCTTTGTTGAATCTTGTTATGAAAGATCAATTTTCTGGCCTTCCTAGTGAAGATGTCGCTACCCATCTAAACAACTTTGTTGATTTGTGTTATATGCAAAATAAGAAAGATGTGGATAATGATATTGTTAAATTGAAGCTAGTTCCGTTTTCGCTTAGAGATCGTGCTAAAACTTGGTTCTCTTCTTTGCCTAAAAATAGTATTGATTCATGGAATAAGTGCAAAGATGCTTTTATCTAAGTATTTTCCTCCCACGAAGATCATCTCTCTTAGGAACAGTAGTATGAATTTTAAGCAACTTGATCATGAGCATGTTGAACAAGCTTGGGAGAGGATGAAGTTAATGATACGTAATTGCCCTACACATGGTTTGAATTTGTGGATAGTTATACAAAAAAATTATGCCGGATTGAATTTTGCTTCTAGAAATCTTTTAGATTCAGCTGCGGGGGGCACTTTTATGGAAATTACTTTATGAGAAGCTACTAAACTCCTAGACAATATTATGGTTAATTATTCTCAACGGCACACCGAAAGATCCACTAGTAAAAAAGTTCACGCGATTGAAGAGATTAATGTTTTGAGTGGAAGGATGGATGACCTTATGAAATTGTTTGCTAATAAAAGTGTTTCATCTGATCCTAATGATATGCCTTTGTCCACTTTGACTGAGAATAATAATGAATCTATGGATGTGAATTTTGTTGGTACGAATAATTTTGGTAACAACGCGTATAGAGGACATTTTAATTCTAGGTCGTTTCCTAGTAATTCCTCTAATAATTATGGTAATTCCTATGACAACTCTTATGGAAATTTTAATAAGATGCCCTCTGATTTTGAGATTAGTGTTAAAGAATTTATGAGTTCACAAAAGAATTTCAATGCTTTGGTTGAAGAAAAATTGCTTAAGATTGATGAATTGGCTAGGAACGTGGATATAATTTCTCTTGATGTTGATTCTTTGAAACTTAGATCTATTCCACCTAAAAATGATATCAATGAGTCTCTCAAAGCCATGAGAATTTCCATTGATGAGTGCAAAGAAAGAACCGCTAGGATGCGTGCTAAAAAGGATTGCTTTGTAAAAGCGTGTTCTTCTAGTTTGCATGATAATAATGATGAAGATGTAAAAGTAATTGATGTGACTCCTATTAAATCTTTGTTTTCCAATATGAATCTTGACGAAGATGGGACTGGAGATGAGTCAACTTTAGTTAAAAGGCGTCCCAATGATTTAGAGTTTTTAGATCTTGATGCAAAAATTAATAAAAGTGGGATTGAAGAGGTCAAAACCTTTACATATCAATGAACCCACTATTTTGGATTTCAAGGAATTTAATTATGATAATTGCTCTTTGATAGATTGTATTTCCTTGTTGCAATCCATGTTAAATTCTCCTCATGCTTACAATCAAAATAAAGCTTTTACTAAACATATTGTTGACACTTTAATGCAATCCTATGAAGAAAAGCTTCAACTAGAAGTTTCTATCCCTAGAAAACTTTATGATGAGTGGGAACCTACTATTGAAATTAAGATTAAAGATTATGAATGCTATACTTTATGTGATTTGGGTGCTAGTGTTTCCACGATTCCAAAAACTTTGTGTGATGTGCTGGGTTTCTGTGGATTTGATGATTGTTCTTTAAATTTGCATCTTGCAGATTCCACCATTGTCGGCATTCTGGGAATGGGGGTCCCCAGACTTGCCTGCCTGCAGCCCATGGCGTGGCTAAGCCAGCAGGCCGTATGGCCCACCTTCACCAACGAGGCACCCAAGACCCTCGCGAGGGGCCAAGCCTCGCGAGGCGGACGATGCAAGACCTCCGCTGGAGCGGCCTAGCCAGGCAGGCTCACGAGGAGCGGAGATATCAAGGCGGGGCAAACCTCGCGAGGCTCTCGTGACGTGAGCCATGAAGATCGACACCAGGCGGGCGCCAGGCGGGCGCCAGCGCGTGTAGCGTCCTTGTTTCCTCTTTGGTGCAAAGGGGGCAAGCGCAGCCACGGGGTACCGAGGCCTCAGGAAAAGGTTGCCATTTCGGTGCAATGAGACCAAGACCATGGACTGTAAGATGCAGGTCATTGTGGAGCCCAAGACGGCGTCACCAGCAGAGCTTTGTGCAGGCGAAGACTACTTTTTCAGGATAGCTTGTACTAGTTGTCCCCCTTCAAATTAGCCCGCCATTGTTGGCTCCCTTCCCGCTCGATATTTGGGAGAAGGACCAGGGCCTCTATTAATAGGACTAGCCACCATAGTAGAAAGGAGAGAGGGGAGACACACAAGTTCATACGCACAAGAACACCCCAACCTCAGGAGGCAATTCTTCCCTTGTACTATTCATCATCAGCTCAAGAGGCTATCCACCACCACTACACTGGAGTAGGGTATTACACCACAACGGTGGCCCGAACCAGTATAAACCCTGTGTCTTTCTGTGTTGCGAGTTCGTCGAGTTCGTCCGCAAGATCCTAGCGAGTTCGAGCGTAGATTGGTAGGAGGGAAAGACTTCGCGCGCACCCCAGTGTTCGAACCTTAAGGGTTAGCCAGAACCCCACATCCGACATTTGGCGTGCCAGGTAGGGGTGCGCCGTAGCTTCCTTTCCGCCAGTCCGTCGCTCCGTCGTCTCCATGTCGGATGCACGCCGTGCTCGAGCTGAGCGTCGGGCCGCCCTCGCCGCCCGCGTCGCTCATATGGCTCCCGTCGGCGGGCCACCTCGTCGTTCTTCGTCCCCCGCTGCCAACGCTGCCACCGGCCCGGTGGGGGACGAGCAGCAGGCATCCTTGCTGCATCCTTCAGTGCGGCAGGACGGCCGCACCACTACTCCATCTCTCACCCCTGCT
The DNA here is from genome assembly GCF_002162155.2 of Triticum dicoccoides. Classification (NCBI taxonomy): domain Eukaryota; kingdom Viridiplantae; phylum Streptophyta; class Magnoliopsida; order Poales; family Poaceae; genus Triticum; species Triticum dicoccoides. The sequence goes on along the minus strand of NC_041388.1, from coordinate 301,259,788 downwards.
GGTCCTTCGTCCCACGTGCATCGCGCTCCGATGGAAGCACGGGCCGTGCTCATCGCGGTGAACGAGCTCCTGCGTTACCGCCCCGTCGACGACCTCTATGAGGAGTGGCTCGACCGCGTCGCCGAGCTCGTCCGTGTCGTAGGGGGCTCTCTGATGCCGTCCCACTCTCTGCATCCCCCTCAACCGGCCGCGGGCAACGGGGCTCATGGCGTGCCTCTGCCGCCTCATCCCCAAGACGGTGCCTTGGCACCAAGGCGCGCGCCTCCGCGGCATGATCCACCGCGCTCGGCGCCCGCGCATGAAGAAAGGAGCTGCCAAGAAATCCCGCGGCCGCGAGAAGCTGCACTGGCGCTCCCTGCGCCACCTCGTCAAGACCACATGCCGCCTACAGTGGCGCACCGGGGACCTCGCCAAGATAAAGCTCTGCCTCAGAACCGGGCCCCAGCGACCATGACTGGCTGTCGTGCCTTCACCCCCGAGCTGCGCAGTGTCGCCTGGCCAGGCAAGTTCAAGCCAGATCTACCTCCTCGATACGACGGCACCGCCGACCCCGTAGAGTTCCTGCAGCTCTATGAGCTGAGCATCGAAGCGGCTAACAGCGATGAAAAAGTCATGGCGAACTAGTTTCCCATGGCTCTCAAGGATGGGGCCCGCTCCTAGCTCCTGAACCTGCAGCACGGCTCGATCTCCTCTTGGGACGAGATGCGCGACCGCTTCGTCGCCAACTTCCAGGGCACTCACGACCGCCCACCGGCCGCGGGCGATCTACGCCGCATCAAGCAACCGCCAGGAGAGACCCTCCAGAAGTACATCCAACGCTTCAACAACACCCGCCTCAAGATTCCCAAGGTCATGGACGAAGCCGTCATCTCCGCGTGCTCAGACGGCGTCCGTGATGTCAAGATGAAGGTAGAACTGGCTATCCACAAGGAGCTTTGCACATCTCAGGAGCTGTTCAACCTGGCGATCAAGTGCGCAAGAGCTGAGGAGGGGCGCCTCTCTCTCCTTGAGCTACCAGCTGCAGGAGTGGAGGAGAAGAGGGCCAAGGCCAACGACGTGAAGCGCAAAGAGGCAGTAGTGCTCGCAGCGGAGCCCGACACCAAGCAAGGCAGAGATCAGCCCGAGTCATCCAAGAACGGCCGCCTGTTCTGCGCCGTCCACAACCTGAACACCCACAACACCAGCGACTGTCAAGAGCTCAGAGCCATTCGGGAAGGACGCTTCGGTCGACGCCCCGAGCGCAACGACCGGGGCTATGGCCGCGGAGGAGGACGTGGAGGCGGATGCTGGGACGACCGTGGCCCGCGCCAGGAGTGGCGCGACCGGCCTGGTGAGGACCGCTGGCAGGACCAACCTCGCGAGGGCGCCTGGAGGGATCCGCCTCGTGAGGATCACCCCCAGGGCAACGCCGGTCTTCGCCCGTTGCCGCCACCGAGAAGGAACGATGACCACCACCAGGACGATGGGGCTGGGGGCTTCCAAGAGCCGCGTGCGATCGCTTGCATCTTAGGCGGTGCTCAGGCCCTAGCCTCTTAGCGCATCTTCAAACAGTTCGCTTGCGAGGTGAACGCGACGCTCCCCAAGCTCGAGGCCACGCGCCCGCTCAGGTGGTCCCAGTGCGCCATCACCTTCAGCTCGGCAGACCAGCTCAAGTGCGCATCCACCGCTGGCACCCTGCCTATGCTATGCTCGCCAGTCATCAGCAATGTGCAAGTCACCAAGACTCTCATCGATGGCGGCGCAGGGCTCAACGTCCTGTCCGTCAACACGTTCAACAACCTCTAAGTGCCCTATGAGCAGCTCCAGCCAACCAAGCCTTTCTCAGGAGTGACCGACGGTTCCACCGTACCGATAGGGAAGGTCCGCCTGCCTGTCACCTTCGGGGAGTGCAAGAACTACCGCACTGAGATCATCGACTTCGATGTCGCGCACATCCACCTGCCGTACAATGCCATCCTCGGGTACCCAGCCCTGGCCAAGTTCATGGCAGTCACTCACCATAGCTACAACGTCCTCAAGATGCCAGGAAGCGGGGGAATCATCACAGTCCCATGTGAAGAAAGGGATGCGGTGTGCTCCCTTGAGCGCGCCTTCCAAGCTGCAGCAACCGACAACCCTGACAGCAGAAGTGAAGGCCCTCCGGAGACCATCTCCAAGAAGAAGTTGTTGTGCCGCGCAGGACCCCAAGAAGACGGCGTTGTGTCAGGAGCCTCGCCAGGATCAGCGCCCGCTCCAGGGGCGCCTCCCTCCACCGCATAGGAAAGTGCGCCCAGCGCCCTCCTCCGGCAGGGCTCGGGAGCTCTCTCCTGGAGA
>NC_041388.1:300956955-300961030 GCF_002162155.2 Triticum dicoccoides | reverse complement strand
AGTTCATGAGCCTGCTTCCACAGAGGCTCCTGAAGCTGAAGACATTCCAGCAGCTGATCCCATCGCTGCTGAAGACATTGGTCATGATGACAATGTAGAAGATGATGCAGTCCTTCCTCGGTTAGAAAACAATGAACTCATCAGCATTGGTCGTCCACTGACGCCAATTGCACATGATGCTTCATGGGCGGATCGCCCACAAGAGGAAGAATACTATGAGGCCCAGCCCACTCCAACTCCACAGGCGTCGTCTGCGTTCCGCAGGCTTCGCAAAGGTCCAAGGCCTCAAGTCTCTGCTGAAGACATTCCGGCTGCATCAGCCGCAGAAGAAGAAGTACCACAAGATCCCATTCCCTTGCTCCACCAAGAAGCAGTTCTCCAGGAGAACGTGCCTGTGACCGACCCTCCAGCTAGTCAAGTGGAGGATGAAAATCTTGAGGCTGCCACAACCAACAACGAAGCTAATGTGGAGCCCTTCCCAGCAAAAGCTTCAGAAGACAGCGAAGCCACTGATCCTGCCACTTCTGTTCCTGAGTCTGCTGCCGGTCCCCAATTCAACTATCATGTTGAGCACATGCCTCAGGTCCAGAAGCCAATCCCAAGACTGTCAAGGTTTCCAGGTCCTACATCAGCACCTGGCTCCTTCAACATCAATGGCTTCAGGGCAGACAACACGTTCTTCAATAGCTCCAGGAACCCCTACTCAAGGGAAAGGATATCATCTGATCGGTTCTGGAGCTATCCTCAGCGAAGCTATTACTCTTGCATTTTTACAACCAAGGTCGCATCTTCCCACACAAGCGCCTTGACGTTGAAGCTATAGCTGGTCTGCCATGTCTAGAAGAAGCGTTGGATTGCTTCAAGCAAGTGGGTCTGCTGCAGTTTGTTACTGATGAAGAGCATTGGAATGAAGAGCTGCTGCTACAATTCTATGCCACGCTTCACATCAAAGGGTACAACAGAGATCCGAAGACTTGGGTCCTGGAGTGGATGACTGGCAACGTTCATCATGAAGCCAATGCATTTGACATCATTGAGCTCACTGGCTTGCCCACTCCTGGCGATCTCTTCGAGCAAGGCTGTCAGCTGCATGCTGAAGCTATTGAGAGCATCTTTCAGCGGCCAGAACCTGATATGAGTCAAATGCTCAGCATGATGAAGCCATTGCCCCAAGATGCTGCGTATCCCACAGAGTTCTTCGTTGAAGACCTTGAGTACCTGCCCAGAACCATCTATCACATCATCAGGCGAACTCTCTGGCCTATCAAAGGGCACTCTCCAAATGCCAAGCTTCAGGGTGCAATCAAGACTTTGGTCTTCTATATACTTCATGGAAAATGCTTCAATGCACAGGACTTCTTCATACGCCAACTTGCTGCATCAGGCATTGATCTATTTGGTTTGAAGTTCTACGCCCCTTGGGTCATGCGGCTGATCAAGCTACACTCCGCCATCTCTTATCAGCCCTCAGCCTGCAACCATCAGATCTTCTTGCCTGGCGTGGACATGTCTACTGAAGCCATATATTCTGAGCCTGCCAAGCAACTTCTAAGTCTTCAGAATGCAGAACATCAGAGTTTTACACAGAATGTTGAAGGCGTTGAAGCAGTTTCTCGGGTGTATCCTTTGGCTGGCACTACACGTGCACCACACCCTTCTTCCACTGAAGCCACTAACAGTGCCACTGCTCCAAGACCCAAGAAGCGCACTCATGTTCTCAACGACCGAGAGCTTCTTGTGGCTCTATATCAGAAACAGGATAGGCATCATGACTGGCTGAAGCGTCAGATGAAAAGCCTCTTGGTGGATGTTAATCGCACTCGAAATCTTGCCACCAAGAATGCTTTCGTTGCCCATGAAACCTGTCGCCGCACATCGAAAGGGCTCATGATGATGTGTTCTGAAGCTGATCTTCAAGAGGATGGCTTCAATGAGAGATTCAAGTTTGACTCCACACCTCCTCGAAGGGCTGTGCTGCTAGGAACTCCATTCCTTGAAGACTCTGAGTTCTCTTCCTCTGCTGCCACAGTCACTGCCAGAATTATTGAGGAAGAAGATGATGCTACTTCACCGCCACCTCCTTCAGCACCTCCAAGCTCTTCTGCACCGCCAAACAACACCAACAACCCTGCTACTTCACCTACTCCTCATGGGAACGAGTAGAGGCTCTATGTCTTCAAACCTTTTTGGTCATTCCTGACAAAAGGGGGAGAAGCATATGAGATTGATAATCTTCAAGCGGGTCCATATGGGCGGGTGCTTTATATTTTGCTTCATGCTTACAACTCTCGTTTTTGCTACATTTGGTTCTTGTGAGTTGTAACACTTAAACCAGATGGTCGTCTGCTACTTATTTGTCACCTTGTTTTGCGAAGATAAATTCCGCATGTGCGACGATAAATTCCGCACTTAGCTCATTCTGCAGACGTCCATTTTCCATTATGCATGTCATTATCTTCATATACTTTCACATGCATAGTGGATTGTCATCATAAGTTGAAGTGGATCTCCACAAGTACCACCTGCCATGTGCATTTGCATTCCAAAAGCAAATTAACTTATATGCACATCTTCAGGGGGAGCCCTTGCAACTTATGAAGACAATTCCTTATCCTTTACAATTTCACAGATTATATTCCTCGTTGAAAACTTCAACTAGTTTGTCATCAATCACCAAAAAGGGGGAGATTGTAAGTGCATCTAGTACCACCCCTAGTTGGTTTTGGAGTATTGACGACAAACCTAGTTGGGGGACTAATGTGTTTGTGAGAATTGTAGGATAACACAGGTAGAAGTCCCTCATGATTCGGTTTTACTATCAGAGATGACCCCTAAAATGTATGAAGACATTGAAGTCAAAGGTGGTATATGAAGATATTCACATTGAAGACTATGACAAGAGAAGACACGATATGAAGCCTATAGAGCTTGAAGACTTAGATCTTTCGTAGTTCTTTTTCTTTTGTGTTGAGTCATAGGAACCACCGTACTGTTAAGTGGGGTCCAAGAGAACCAGTCAGAATGACTGAAGTGATGCCTAAACCAAAAACCTATGTCTTCGAGTGAAGACTATGAGAGCGAATCTTGTCCAGAGTCGGACAAGTCAGCTTTGCTTGTAGCCCAAGTAAAGTTGCCGTGTGAGTTTGAAATCTGACCGTTGGAACACGTGTCAGTTCCTTAGTGACCCAGGGTCATTTCGGACAAATCAGGTCGGGTTGCCCAGTGACTATAAATAGCCCACCCCCTACAACCATAAACGGTTGGCTGCTCAGATTAAGAGTATGGCTTTTGTCGTTTGAGAGCAACCCACCTCGAAGCCTTTGAGAGAGAATTCCTTGCGAGGATAAAAACCCTAACCACCAGAGCCAGAGAGAATTGGGCATCACTTAAGTCTTCTTGTCTGTGTGATCTGAAGACTTATTACACTTGAGAACTGTGCATCCTCCAGCCGGTTAGGCGTCGCGTTCTGAGCTTCCAAGAGACATTGTGGATTGCTAGTGAATGAAGTCTGTGAAGGTTTGGGAGTCTACCTTGAAGACTTATCAGAGTGATTGGGCGAGGTCTATGTGACCTTAGCTCAAGGAGAATACAGTGAGGACTGGGTGTCCGGGACTGTGTGTTCTAAGGTTTAAATACCTAGCCGCTCCAACCAGACGTACAGTTGTCACAGCAACTGGAACTGGTTCAACAAATCATTGTCTTCAACGAGTCACTGGTTTCATCTTCACTTCACGTTACTTACTGTTACTCCTTGTGAAGTCATTATATGTTTGCTCTATCATCTGTCTTCACTGAGTAACTGCGTGTTCTGTTTGACTTCACAATATCTTCCTACCTGATCCTTACTACCTAGCTGCTATTAGTCTTTGTGCTTTCACTTCATTGAATACTTGACTATGGTTTGCCTAGTGTAGTCCACCTTCTGCTGCATGGTAATAGGTTCAATTTTATCGTTTGTCTTCAAAACTCCCATGTTCTGAAGACTTTCATAAAAATCGCCTATTCACCCCCCCTCTAGTCGATATAACGCACTTTCACACATAATCCTTTACAAGACTGAAGTGCAGGATGTCTT
>NC_041388.1:300902623-300956077 GCF_002162155.2 Triticum dicoccoides | reverse complement strand
AGTGCAGATTGAAAGAATAATTTATAGCATCAATGCACTCGGTCCATTCACTCGTTCAAGGGCAACTCAGCTAGCAAATTTCTGTGGGCACTTCGCATTCGTCTCAATAACAGAACCCAAGAAAGTTGAAGAAGCCTTCATGGAACCTGAATGGATTCAAGCTATGCAAGAAGAGCTTCAACAGTTTGAGCTGAATAATGTATGGGAACTGGTTAAGCGTCCTGATCCACGGAAGCACAATATAATAGGCACCAAATGGATATACCGCAACAAGCAAGATGAGCATGGTTAAGTTGTCAGAAACAAAGCTCGTCTCGTTGCTCAAGGATATACTCAAGTGGAAGGCATTGACTTCGACGAAACATTTGCTCTTGTGGCTAGACTTGAAGCCATACGCATACTGCTGGCCTATGCAAATCATCATAACATACTTCTATATCAAATGGATGTGAAGAGTGCCTTTCTCAATGGCAAGATTGAAGAAGAAGTGTATGTTGCACAACCACCTGGCTTTGAAAATCCAAAACATCCTGACATGGTATACAAGCTTAACAAGGCACTGTATGGCCTCAAACAAGCCCCTCGGGCCTGGTATGACACACTCAAATACTTCCTGAAGAGCAAAGGCTTCATACCTGGTTTCCTAGATCCCACTCTTTTCACGAAGACATATGATGGTGAACTGTTTGTGTGCCAAATATAGGTGGATGACATTATCTTCGGCTGCACCAATCAGAAGTACAGTGAAGAGTTTGGATATATGATGCAAGAGCAATATCAGATGTCCATGATGGGGGAGCTGAAGTTCTTCCTTGGTCTTCAAATACGACAGCAACGCAATGTCATCTTCATATCTCAACAGAAGTATCTCAAAGATTGCCTGAAGAAGTTCGGTATGCAAGACTGCAAAGGCTTCACGACGCCAATGCCAGCCAAGCATCATCTGGGTCCTGACGACAATGGTAAAGAGTTCGATCAAAAGGTATACCACTCCATGATTGGTTCTTTACTTTATCTATGTGCATCTAGGCCAGATATTATGCTTAGTGTTTGCATGTGTGCTCGATTCCAAGCGGCACCGAAGGAGTCGCATCACTTAGCTGTGAAGCGAATTCTTCGATATTTGGCTCACACCCCAACTCTAGGATTATGGTATCCAAAGGGCTCAGAGTTTAATCTGGTTGGAGTCTCGCATGCTGATTATGCTGGTGACAAGGTAGATCACAAGTCTACGTCAGGCACATGTCATTTTCTGGGACGATCACTTGTATGTTGGTCTTCGAAGAAGCAGAACTGTGTATCTCTCTCCACTGTTGAATCTGAATACATTGCTGCTGGATCTTGCTGCGCTCAGCTTCTGTGGATGAAGCAAACGCTCAAGGACTATGGCATTCATCTGAAGCAAGTGCCACTCTACTGCGACAACGAAAGCGCCATCAAGATTGCCAACAACCCAGTTCAGCACTCGAAGACAAAGCACATTGAAATTCGTCATCACTTTCTCAGAGATCATGTTGTGAAGGAAGATATTGATATCATACACGTCAACACTAAAGAGCAATTGGCAGATATCTTCACCAAGCCTTGGATGAGAAGAGGTTTTGCAAGTTACGGTGTGAGCTAAATATCCTGGAATCCTCAAACGTCCTGTGATCAGGCACACATCCTAACCCTTATGCATATTAATGACTTAGATGTGCAACACACGAAGTGAAGTATATCTTCAATCAATGAAGACATACATTCTAAGTGTGAATACATTAATGTGGAATTTGACTTCGGAGCGCCACGATAATTGTGCGCTGTGTCTGGGTCTAATACTTCCTATACGGTGGGTAACGCCACCACCAAATGTTCTATTTTGAAGTGTTTCACTCATGGCGTTACCTTGCTATGTATTCACATTTGGTTTGGCTTCAATCTCAACATGTCTTCATGATTATCTTCACTATGTTGATTATATATATATATATGTATATATATATATATATATATATATATATATATATATATATATATACTAGTGTTCTGTCCTCTACAGCTTTCACTTATAGCTATGTCTTCTTGTTGAATCTTTTGAACTAAGTGAATGTGATCGGACCCTAACCTCTCTATGCTATCTATCTCAAACTCTATCTCTCCAAATCATATGCATTCTATTGAAACTGTCGAATGTCTTCTCTGCATCCTTGTCGGCAGAAGATACAAAGACAAACCTTAAGTCCACTTTCAATGCTCTTCCTCCACATGAAACCCGGAGAAGTAGGAACGACCACCCGACAATCCAGGCGTGCGTGGGACGTGGAACAAACCCTAAAATTCTGCATGATGGCCACGTCTTCCTCAGATGTGAATCGCCAGGGGCACCTGTGTAATTACGCAGTGCCGCCCCTGTACCTATAAATACACACTTCACGGTGGTCATTATCTCTTCTTCCACTCTCGCACGAACCCTAGCGCCATCGCTAGCCCTCGACGACGCCGGCGACGAAGCGCTTCGCTGCCGCAACCTCTCCGACGCCGTCTTCACGCCGGCCGCGGACATCGTCCTCTCCGCCGTCGCCGTAGGTGTCCTCCATCGCCAAGTTAGGGCACGGAAGATCGAACTGCTCGGCCTCATCTTCCACTCCGTCTAGCAGTTCTTAGTGTGGTAAATAAAACTTCCTTTTTACGGCACCGTTGATCCTATGGCTTTGTCACTTTCTACCACAAACAGTTTCTATTCACACAAGTTAGATCTCTCTCATACTGCATCTCATAACATGCCTAGTATATTCACTTATGCTTCACAAAGTAGTTAGATTCCTCACTTGTACTGATCTCTGGATTCGTACAAATCTGGAACCAACTCCTTATCTATGAGTGAATGTCTTCGCACGATGAGGTCAATGTCTTCTAAACTGATTTATATTCAAAATCTTCTGAGAATGCATATGACCTCTTCCCCTTCCCTCGCACCTTAATGCTGTCATAGGTACATGTCCGTGGGAGAATCCCTTGGTTCTCATAGTCTGCATTCATTTGCAGAATTCTTACAGCATCATATAAATTCTCCCGAAGCAAGTTCCTGTTTGTCCAGCAAGCGAAAATCTTTGAAGCCTTTGAACGTGTTGAAGCCTTTCAGTTTAAAGTTCATGGCTTCAGAGAAATAAGAAAGGAAGGGTGGTAGAAAGCGTCATGGAGAAACATATAGAGATCTGCCAGATGACCTCTTAGAACTGTACAAGACAGATCCTGAAGAGGATTACAATCAGCGCAAGACCCGAATCCAATGGATTCGAAGATATTGGGCAGAACAATGGTTCAAATACCAATTTGTAACCCAGGAATATGCTGAGAAAAATGCCATCAAGAGACCGTGGGGAGACATCCTATACAAGAATCTTCAACCCAGGTCCAGAGATGAAGCCATTAAACAAGGCTTCTGTCCCTGCATGGTCCGTGGGCCACAACCTGCTGATGCACACCCATCGTCACTACTATGGTGTCGTGATGACATTCTGTTCAAGCGCAACTTCCAGTTTGCCCAGAACTCAGCGAAGCAAAACAAGAAGACATTGGGACTAGACTTCAACCCTGGTCCCTCAGCTCCAAGGGCCGATGGCACATGAGATGCAGAACCCAATGTCGTCGGTCCTTTCTACAACCTTGAAGGCCTCATCACCCATATCTTGGTTCAAGGGACTGCAGTGAATGAGTATGTAGCTGACGCTGAATCAGATGAAGCGCCTGCAGCGCCGAAGCCAAAGAAGTTGAAGAAGCCTAAAGCTTCAAAGCCTGCCCCTTCACCAAAAATCTTAAGGGCGAAGCCATTGGCAACTGCACCTCCTGAAGACAGTGTGCAGTCTGAAGACTTATCACGCGTCTCAAGGCCCCAGAAGGCCAAGATGCCTCTGTCTCACACTGGCAAAGAGCTAACAGCTGCTGCCATTCTGCACAATGATGCCATTGATCTGTCAAGTGACGAAGATCTAGCAGATGACGCTCTTGAGCAACTCATCAAGAGCAAAGAAGAAGCAGAAATCTTCAATGATCTACCTCTCTTTGATGTAACAATCATTCACAACTTCATTGATGAATGGTTTGACATGCCAAACATCAGCTTCGACGATCTCCAACTACCCATTGGCCTCAGTGTCGCCTTCCATGGCGCCATTGCTTCAGAGTTAGCTATCGCCCAGCGCATTGTTGAACTGAAGCAGAAGATTGACTTTGAGAAATCTCAGTTCAAGAAGCATATGGCCAAGCTCAGCGTGCAAGATGTGAAGAATTTCAAGATTATGCTGCACGAGCTCAAGGAAGCCTTTCTAAAGAAACGTGCAGAAGCTCAGGGTTCTCGTGAGCGCATGAAGGTCCTGGCTGATAGGTGTGTGCAAGCCTATAATGAGGCTGAGAAGCGCAAGGCCCTTGGGCGTCCTGGCATCGACCCCAGGATGGCTGCCAAGAAGCAGAAGAAGCCCGCTATGGCTGAACCTGAAGCACCACGGCAGGAGGCAGATCCCCTTGTCTTCCCAACTCGCATGACTGGCCCGAAGCCAAAGGCCAGGTCAACCGCTTCAGAACTGAAGAAGACCAGGACTGCTGAGGCTGAAGCAAGGAAGAGAAAACATCCTGAAGCCTCTGCTACTGCCCCCGCCAAGAAGAAAAGAAAGACCAAGAAGGAACGGGCTGCTCCCACAGAGCCCTTGATTGTTGAACCCATTTCCATGGTTCACCCCGATGCCGATCTACAAGAACGTCAACTGACTGTCCATGAGCCTGCTTTCACAGAGGCTCATGAAGCTGAAGACTTTCCAGCAGCTGATCCCATCGCTGTTGAAGACATTGGTCATCATGACCATGTTGAAGATGATGCAACCCTTCCTCAGCTAGAACACCAACAGGTATCATCGGCTGTGCTAACGCACAGTAAACTCATCAGCATTGGTCGTCCACTGACGCCAATTGCACAGGATGCTTCATGAGCGGATCGCCCACAAGAGAATGAAGACCTTGAGGCCCAGCCAACAGCAACTCCACAGGCGTCACCCGCATTGCGCAGGCTTCACAAAGGTCCAAGGCCTCAAGTCTCTGCTGAAGACAATCTGGCTGCATCAGCCGCGGAAGAAGAAGTCCCACAAGTTGCCACTCCCCTATCCCACCAAGAAGCAGTTCTCGAGGAGAACGTGATCGTGACTGATCCTCCTGCTCGTCAAGTGGAGGTTGAACATCTTGAGGCTGCCACCACCAACACCACTGAAGCCACTGACGCTGTCATGGCTGAAGCTAATGTGGAGCCCTCACCAACAAAAGCACCAGAAGTCAGCGAAGCCACTGATCCCGCCACTTCTGTTCCTGAGTCTGCTGCCGGTCCCCAGTTCGACTATCATGTTGAGCACAGGCCTCAGGTACAGAAGCTAATCCCAAGATTGCCAAGGTTCCCATGTCCTGCATCAACACCTGGCTCCTTCAATATCAATGGCTTCAGAGCAGACAACACATTCTTCAACAGCTCCAGGAACCCCTACTCCAGGGAAATAATATCGTCTGATCGGTTCTGGAGTTATCCGCAGCGAAGCTAGAGTTAATTGTACAGAAGTACCACAATTAGGGCATTACATACGGATTGGTACCACTTTTGATAATTTTTACATGTCAGTACCAAGTCTGAGGCCAGCTGTTACAAAAAGGTCTAAACCACGTATTGACGGTGTATCTGACTGGCTGGACCCACCATGTCAGTGCTGACGTCGCATATTTTTTGCAGAAAACTCCCTTGCTTTGTACGTAATCACATAAATGCCTAATTATTTTGCGGAAAAAAGATTCTTATAGAGGCTTTTTTTCGTTTGTAATTTACACTACCGAAGCGGATTCCTTTGAAAATTTCCGTCGGCTTGAAAGAATAAATAAAACAACTAAAAATTGATACCTGAGCGGGATTCGAACCAGCGATCCGCCGTCCGGCCGCAACTAGCGCTAGCCACAAAGCCACAGCAAGGCTCGCGATAGAGAACAGGCGTTCCGTCCTTTATACTAGCGGCAAAACGCTGGGCCGGCCCACTGAGGCCTTCATTTTTTTTTCACACTTACCTGGCGCGCGTGTTGAGGCTCGTTCGTTCAGATTTCTTTACGTTCCATTTCTCTTACTATGCTTTATAGTGAGTATGCACGTGCAACGCACGTCTTGCTAGAATTCAAGATTTGAATGCCTTCAGATGACATTCCAGTCACCTTTATACATACACATACCTATCAAAGCCTCACGTAATATTAGTTTATCAAAATATAGTTTTCTTGCAACATCTCAAAGTAAAAGAATGTTTAGGAATAAAAATGAAACACCAAAATCATCCAAACTTGGAAATGCCTGCAAAGAATATTTTTCTTGAAAAAAGTTGCCAGGAAAGCATCACGCATACATGAATTCAACTGACTAAACATGGGTAAATATACAAAAATAGAAGCACACATCGGCTCACGTGGTCATACAAGAAGTCAAATATACATTGAGCCAGAGAAGCAAGTCAACAGTCACAACAAAGGATCCAGTGCTACATTAAGATATAAATGACCGAGAAAACTGGAGCCGTAATTCAATTCCTACAGCCCGAAAAAGATAATGTTGCTAGGTTCTAACTTAGATCACGTCCAAGCAGAATGCATGTCCACCATAGTGTTGTATGATTGCAGAGTATGGACACAAGGTTTATCTTGATCTTCAGTTTTAGCATTCTGCAAAAAAAAGCTATCCAAAACCCCCACTGATTTTGAAAATATACATATAAAAAGGATATGCTAGTACACAATAAATTGTACCCATCGATCCTGGTTGCAAAAAGTGAAAATCTTCATCAGATCGGATAGTTGATCAACATTCAGAAGATAATGATTTCGAAACTCATTGGAACCATACTCCAAGTGAATCTAACATTAAGAAGATATATTTTCAGAAATCATTAGAACCATACTACAAGAAAATACAATGGCCCTAAAACACATAATACAATGCAGATATATGAGTGACAAACTCCTTACCATGATGTCGAAAAGGGCCAATGAGGGAACATATTATGAGAATAGACCCTGCGCCAAAAATATCATTTAGCATTCAGGTTACATACACAAACAACAAAGAGAATAAGTTTTCCTTGCCACTGTTTTTCTTCTTAACATTAACTTATGATAGCCTGCTAGTCTCCCATGATCATCATTTTTCTATCACTACGGTTCAGAAATATATTGTTACCTATAGGTAGAATAATATTCATGTCAAAAGGAAGCTCGGGAATGTTCCAGATATGTAGACCTGAACGATTCTCAGAACTAAATCATACTTAATACTTCGTCTTTGTATGCATGATTTCGGCAATGTTTCATCTTATACCGTTAGAAGAATCCTTCTTCCACTCATATCCATGAGAATGGCGTCAAACAATGTAATGAGAATCTCAAATGATCATGGTTACAAACAAAATCTTAGTGCTCAACAAGATTTACTGAAAGTAGTATATGACAAACCTGAATAATGCCAATCTACATGATTCCAAATTTACCTAGAAATTCTGAATTTGAGATAAATCAATACTTTTCATGCAGAACTATTAGAAAGGGAAAACACAATGATCAGGAGGACTGCTCCACCACGCCACTTTGCAGGCTCGCTTGCTGACTGCAACGCTGACCAGGAGGACCGTGCGCCGCCCACCGGAGGCAACCACTGCCGGCTGCTGCGGGTTTGCCGTCGCTTCCGTCGCCGTGTGCAGGCTGCGCCGCTGCAGGCTATGCGTCAAGCCAGAGCAGGCTTGGTTGAGGTTTGCGGGGAAGCTGGAGCGGGACGCACAAGGCCGCGGTCACAACGTACTGCCGGGATGCGGATGCGTTGCACCGCGACGGAACCGACGGCCAGTGCCAAAGAACGCCGCTGCTAGTAAATGTAGCCCTCAGGATGCACATAGGTGCGCTGACCTGCAGTTAAGTGAAATACTTCCACTGTCAGTTAGAGCATTGCGGCGGCATGTGGCAAGCATGGGGGCGGCAGGGGAGTATGGCGGCACGCATAGCTCGCGTGAAGGCCGTATCGCAGGGCGGAGGAGACTGTGGGGGCAACACGAATAGGAAGATGGAAAGAAATGATTGTGCGTTGGAGAAGAGGATTTAGCGGGATAAACCAACTCATCAACACGATGGAATCTATATCCGTAAAATCAGGATGTTGCGGGCGGGGACGTAGGGATCGGGGATGCGGTGCGCTGGGATGACGGGCAGACCATGGCGTCTGTTTTGGCAGAACATTTGATCGTAGCCGTTGATTTGGTTGACACAGAGATGATGTAATATGGACAGTAGGATGTAATTAAGTTGATTTGATCGGAGGGTTCTGATTATCTTGTGTACAGTTTGGTGTGTGTCCTTTGGGGAATTTATGTTTGCTCTTTTAATAGTAGTATAGATATAGATTTATGTTTCTGGTTTGGGCTTATTTTTAGGTTTTCCTTTCCTTTTTTATTCAGTAGGTTGGTTTTTCTCCTGGATTTTAACATATTTACTGAACATATTTTATGATGGGTTTCAGTATATGATGAACATGTTTTCAACTATGCACGAACATTTGTACGCTGAGCACTTTTTCTGCATATAGTGAACATTTTTCAATGCACGATGGACTTTTCGTTACAAACAGTGAACATTTATTTAATGCAATGAACTTTTGGTAATATACATATACATTGAACATATTTTAAATGCAAATTTAACATTTTTGTAATATGGGTTGAATATGTTTTCTGAAGATATGATGACATTTTGCATAATGCGCGGTGAACTTTTCATCATTATGGTGAACATTTTCTTAATACACGATGATTTTCAAGAATATTATCATTAAACAATTTCTTAATTTATGGTGAAAATCTTCTTAATACACGATGAGTTTCAAGAGCATTATGGTGAATATTTTCTTAATACATGGTGAATTATATGTATTTCGAAAAAAATCAGCATGTGTTAAACACTTATTGTATAAAACCGTTCTTGCATGTCAAGAAACACGTTGATTTTTTAATAAAAGTTGAACCGTTTTAATGCATTTCTAAAATTTATTATGATTACACATTTATTTTTAATACATGTTGTCAATTTTTTAAGTAACTGTGCCTTTAAAAAAATACAATCAATATATGGGTAACTCAAATAAAAAACTGTGTGTTGAGCATATAATTTTTTTGATAGTTGTGTATTTGAATAATATAATGAGGATACACAATAATTATGCATGGTTGTGGTCCTGAGTGCAGACACGTAAAATTTGGGCCATACGTGTGTTCTAGTCTGGTGCTTGACACTTGATAACACTAATATGCAATTGCAATTAATATATTTATTAATATAATAATTAAAAAACAGTAACTCAGCGCGCGCAGCCTAGATGGGCCAACCGCCGGCCCAGCGTCACGGGACTAGTATAAAAAGCGTCTCGCCTGTTCTCTGCCGCGTGCCCAGCTGTGGCGTGGTGGCTAGCGTGAGTCGCTGCTAGACGGCCGGTCGCCGGTTCGAATCCGGCAGCCTTCAAATTTTTAGTTGGTCTATTTATTTGTTTAAGCCGACGAAAATTTTCAAACAAGTCCCGCTTGGTCTATTTATTTGTTTAAGCCGACGAAAATTTTCAAACAAGTCCCGCTTCGGCAATGTAAATTACGAACGGAAAAAAAGCCTCTCATACGAGCCCATTTTCTGTAAAGTAATTGGGTATTTATGTAATTACTTACAAAGTAAGGGAGATTTTTGCAAAAAACATGCCACATCAGCACCTGACTAGCGGGCCCTGCCAGTCAGATACACCGTCAATGCATGTTTATACGTTGTTTAGACCCTTTTGTAACGATTAGCCCCAGACTTGATACTGACATGTAAAAATTACCAAAAGTGGTACCAATCCGCATGTAATGTCCCAATTGTGGTACTTTTGTGCAATTAACTCGCGAAGCTATTACTCATGCGTTCTTTACAACCAAGGTCGCATCTTCCCACACAAGCGCCTTGACATTGAAGCAATAGCTGGTCTGCCCTGTCTAGAAGAAGCTCTGGATTGCTTCAAAGAGGTTGGACTGCTGCCGTTCGTCACTGACCAAGAGCATTGAAATGAAGAGTTGCTGCTCCAATTCTATGCCACACTTCACATCCGCGGGTATAGCAGAGATCCGAAGACTTGGGTCCTGGAGTGGATGACAGGAAACGTTCATCATGAAGCCAAAGCCTTTGACATCATTGAACTCACTGGTTTGCCCACTCCTGGCGATCTCTACGAGCATGGCTGTCAGCTTCATAGTGAAGCTATTGAGAGCATCTTTCAGAAGACTGAAACTAATATGAGTCAGATGCTCAGTATGATGAAGCCATTGCCCCAAGATGCTGCTTATCCCACGGAGTTCTTCGTTGAAGACCTTAAGTATCTGCCAAGAACCATTTATCACATCATAAGGCGAACTCTCTGGCCAATCAAAGGACATTCTCCCCATGCCAAGCTGGAAGGTGCAATGAAGACTTTGGTCTTCTACATTCTTCATGGAAAATGCTTCAATACACAGGATTTCTTCATTCGCCAACTTGCTGCATCTGGCTCTGATCTGTTTGGTTTGAAGTTCTACGCCCCTTGGGTGATGCGGCTGATCAAACTTCACTCCGCTATCTCATATCAGCCCTCGGCCCGCAACCATCGGATCTTTTTGCCTGATGTGGATATGTCTATTGAAGCCATCTATCCTGAGCCTGCCAAGGAACCTCTCAGTCTTCAGAATGCAGAGCATCAAAGTTTCACCCAGAACGTTGAAGGCGTGGAAGCCGTAACTCCTGTGTATCCTTTGGCTGGCACTACACGTGCACCGCATCCTGCTCTCACTGAAGCCACTGACAGTACAACTGCTCCACGACCCAAGAAGCGCACTCGTGTTCTCAACGATCGAGAGCTTCTTGTGGCTCTTCATCAGAAACAGGATAGGCATCATGACTGGCTGAAGCGTTAAATGCAAAGCCTCTTGGTGGATGTTAATCGCATTCGCAATCTTGCCACCAAGAATGCTTTTGTTGCCCATGAAATCTCTCGCCGCACATGGAAAGGGCTAACGCTGATGTGTTCTGAAGATGATCTTCAAGAGGATGGCTTCACTGAGCGATTCAAGTTTGACTCCACACCTCCTCGAAGGGCAGTGCTGCGACGAACTCCATCCCTTGAAGACTCTGAGTTCTCTTCCTCTGCTGCAATTGTGAATGCCAGAGTGATCGAGGATGAAGACGATGCTACTTCACCGCCACCTCCTTCAACACGCTTCGACTCTGCTCCAAGCTCTTCAGCACCGCCAAACACCACCAACGACCCTGCTGCTTCACCTACTCCTCATGGGAACGAGTAGATGCTCTATGTCTTCAAGCCTTTTTGGTCCTTACTGACAAAAGGGGAGAAGCATATGAGGTTGATAGTCTTCAAGCGGGTCCATATGGGCGGGTGCTTTATATTTTGCTTCGTGCTTACAACTCTCGTTTTGCTACATTTGGTTCTTTGAGTTGTAACACTTAAACTCGATGGTCGTCTGCTACTTATTTGCCACCTTGTGTTGCGATGATAAATTCCGCATGTGCGACGATAAATTCCGCACTTAGATCATTCTGCAGACGTCCATTTTCCATTATGCATGTCATTATCTTCATATACTTTCACATGCATAGTGGATTGTCATCATAAGTTGAAGTGGATCTCCACAAGTACAACCTGCCATGTGCATTTGCATTCCAAAAGCGAATTACTTATATGCACATCTTCAGGGGGAGCCCTTGCAACTTATGAAGACAATTCCTTATCCTTTACAATTTCACAGATTATATTCCCCGTTGAAAACTTCAACTAGTTTGTCATCAATCACCAAAAAGGGGGAGATTGTAAGTGCATCTAGTGCCACCCCTAGTTGGTTTTGGAGTATTGACGACAAACCTAGTTGAGGGACTAATGTGTTTGTGAGAATTGCAGGATAACACAGGTAGAAGTCCCTCATTGATTCGGTTTTCCTACCAGAGATGACCCCTAAAAATGTATGAAGACATTGAAGTCAAAGGTGGTATATGAAGATATTCACATTGAAGGACAAGAGAAGACACCACATGAAGCCTATGGAGCTCGAAGACTTAGATCTTCCGTAGTTCTCTTTCTTCTGTGTTGAGTCATAGGAACCACCGTACTGTTAAGTGGGGTCCAAGAGAACCAGTCAGAATGACTGAAGTGATGCTTAAACAAAACCTATGTCTTCGAGTGAAGACTTTAAGAGCGAATCTTGTCCAGAGTCGGGCAAGTCAGCTTTGCTTGAAGCCCAAGTAAAGTTGCCGTGTGAGTTTGAAATCTGACCGTTGGAACACGTGTCAGTTCCTTAGTGACCCAGGGTCATTTCGGACAAATCAGGTCGGGTTATCAAGTGGCTATAAATAGCCCACCCCCTACAACCATAAATGGTTGGCTGCTCAGATTCAAAGTACGGCTTTTGTCGTTTGAGAGCAACCCACCTCGAAGCCTTTGAGAGAGAATTCCTTGCGAGGATAAAGCCCTAACCACCCAGAATCAAAGAGAATTAGGCATCACTTAAGTCTTTTTGTCTGTGTGATCTGAAGACTTATTACACTTGAGGACTGTGCATCCTCCAGCCGGTTAGGCGTCGCGTTCTGAGCATCCAAGAGGCATTGTGGGTTGCCGGTGAACAAAGTCTGTGAAGGTTTGGGAGTCTACCTTGAATACTTACCAGAGTGATTGGGCGAGGTCTGTGTGACCTTAGCTCAAGGGAAATACGGTGAGGACTGGGTGTCTTGAGCTGCGTGTTCAGGACTGGGTGTCCGGGACTGTGTGTCCTAAGGTTTAAATACCTAGCCGCCCTAACCAGACGTACAGTTGTCACAGCAACTGGAACTGGTCCAACAAATCATTGTCTTCAGCAAGTCACTGGTTTCATCTCCCCTTCTGTCGGTGTCAAAACCGGTGGATCTCGGGTAGGGGGTCCCGAACTGTGCGTCTAGGCCGGATGGTAATAGGAGGCAGGGAACACTTTGTTTTACCCAGGTTCGGGCCCTCTCGATGGAGGTAATACCCTACTCCTGCTTGATTAATATTGATGATATGGGTAGTACAAGAGTAGATCTACCACGAGATCAAGGAGGCTAAACCCTAGAAGCTATCCTATGGTATGATTGTTGTGTATGGAGTTGATTGCCTATGGACTACAACCCTCCGATTTATATAGACACCAGATAGGGTTAGGGTTACACAGAGTCGGTTACAATGGTAGGAGATATTGAATATCCGCATCGCCTAGCTTGCCTTCCACGCCAAGGAAAGTCCCATCCGGACACAGGACGAAGTCTTCAATCTTGTATCTTCATAGTCCAGGAGTCCGGCTGAAGGTATAGTCCGGCTACCCGAACACCCCCTAATCCAGGACTCCCTCAGTAGCCCCTGAACCAGGCTTCAATGACGACGAGTCCGGCATGCAAATTGTCTTCGGCATTGCAAGGCGGGTTCCTCCTCCAAGTTCTTCATAGAAGATTGTAAACACCAAGAGTAGTGTCCGGTTCTGCAAAATAAGCTTCCACATATTGCCATAGAGAGAATAAACACAAATCAAATCCACTGACGTATTCCGCAGTGTGCCATCACACTACGGCCAAGTCCTTTACTCGAATCGTTTTTACTTTTCCACCTCAGCATGTTTTGTGAGGCGGTTTCCTTGGCACGTCTTGTCGAAGCAGAGATCGTGTACCCCCCCTTTACGGGATTCTCATCAATACGGACGTGGGTAACTCAACCGTGCCATTCATCACGGCGCTTGGGAGGCATGCGAGTTTTACCAGGCTGGCGGGGACGCACAACCGCATCCGCCCATATAAGGGGATAAGGATCCACCTTTTTACCTACGCCTTCTTCCTCCTTTGCCTATCCATCTCCTACGCACTCGAGCTCCAGCGCCCAAGCCCGCACTTCCCACCTCAACCTTCTCCAGCAATGTCTGGAGCGGGAGGCAAGTGGATGGTCTCCTCCGTCAAGGAGGGCCATGTCAAAAAGTTAAGGAAGGCCGGATACTTGTCCAAAGACATCGCGCACCGGCTTCCCGAGGAGGGGCAGCTTCTCCCCACCCCAAGGCCCCATGAGAGGGTAGTATTCCTTCCCCACTTCCTCCGCGGACTGGGTTTTCCACTCCACCCATTTGTCCGGGGGCTCATGTTTTACTACGGCCTGGATTTCCACAATCTGGCCCCGAACTTCGTCCTCAACATCTCGGCGTTTATCATCGTGTGCGAGGCTTTCCTCCGCATCCGCCCCCATTTCGGCCTCTGGCTCAAGACCTTCAACGTCAAGCCCAAGGTGGTGCGCGGCAGCCAGGCGGAGTGCGGAGGCGCCATGGCGGGCAAGATGGCCAACGTCCTATGGCTCGAGGGCTCCTTCGTGGAGACCCTGAAAGGGTGGCAATCATGGTGGTTTTACATCACCGAGCCACGTGATCCGCAATGGATCGCCGCCCCCGAGTTCCGATCCGGACCCCCCACGCGGCTTATGTCCTGGAAAGAGACGGGCCTGTCGTGGGGCGACGAAAAAGAGGTGACCGGATTGCAAACATGCATCCAGTCCCTGGTGAACAAGCCGATCAAGCTCGTCAATGTAGTCCAGGTTATGCTCGTCTGGCGGATCCTCCCATGTCAACAACGGGACTTTAATCTGTGGGAGTTCGACCCGGCGCAACACCAAACCCTTAACAGGCTCTTTGACACGACGTATGAAGACGTCTGGAAGGTGCTAACCAAAGGCGCCGAGGCTCCCACATCCGCTTCCGAGGACCGCGGATACAGCTCGCAGCGTCACGCTAGCGAGGTAAGCTATTTTCACCTTTTACAGGATGTTAAGTTTTTTCATAGTTTGACTCTATGCGGGATCTAAACTCCCTTACCTTTGACAGGCTTGGCGGGCGAAGTCCGGATCGATTAACTGTCCGGCTCCCTTGCCCGAAGACCCAGCCCCTGCTCTCCTAGTGAAGCTGCTGGTTTCGGCGCCTTATGTGGTGCTGGAGAAGAAGGCCAAGAAGAAGAAGGCCACGGGGACTCGAAAGAGTTCCCGACATATGGTGGTGTCGGACTCGTCGTCCGACGAGTCCGAGACGCACTCCTCCCGTAAAGACGAGGAGGAGGAAGAAGAAACCTCTCCCCCTCTAGCGGGGGGAGGAAAGAAGAGGAAGGTCGCCCCAGTAGGGGAGGCCGAAGGGTCGAAGAAGAGGAAAACCCCTCCGCCGGACTACGCCCCCGACGCTGATGAGGATGAAGAGGAGTGGCCGGACAGGGCCAGGCGTCCGACGAAATCGTAAGTTCGGATATCAGAATAACTCATGATGTTCCTTTGTCGCATAGCTTTCCCTAATGTCGAATGTAATTATGCAGTCCGCCCCGGGCCGAACTCAACGAGTCGTCGAGCGGCTCCCTGGATTCATCGGACATGAACTCAGTTCCGCCCGCTGTCTCCCCCCGCACTGCGGACGACGCCAAAGTGGCGTCGCAACGAGCTCCGGGGCAGGAGGAGGTGGTCCTGGAGGAGCCGCAAGGCGACCTCCTGGACCCCAGGAGTAAAGGGGACAAGACCCCCTAGGGCTCCAAGTCCGGCTTTGTGCCGGACACCGTGCCGGAATCTTCAATAGTTCCGGACCGCGGTAGGCGAACTCCTTCCAAGAGGAGCAAGCCTTCTGAGCCGGCGGCCTCCGTCCAACCGAAGGTGCCGGATAATCTGCTTGAGGTGCTTGACGGTGCCTCCATCGACGAGGAGCACCGTACTATTATGAGTACGGTGATCCAGAAGGTTCAATCCGCCAAGAGCGGACTGACTGAAGCTTGCGCTAGCCTTCTAACAGGCTTCGAGGTAAGTAAAAATATATAAAAATATTACCGCATAGACAGTAGCCCCTGATGCTCTGTTTGGCGTTCGGAAAGAAAAGCAGAATAGAGGATCTATTAAATTTCGCAGGAGTCTAACAAAAAAGAGTCAATATGCATATGCAGGCTTCGCTGCTATCCACCGCCGCACTGACTGCAGAGGTGGGTGTCCTGAAGCAGGACCTCGAGCGGACCGAGCAAGAGCTCGGCCTTGCCAAGCGGCAGCTCGAGGAGAAAGAAGGTAAGAAATACCTTGTAGAAAAAGTGCCTATAGAGAGGCGTGATTGCAAAAAATAACATGATTGCACTGCTTATTATAGGGGCCACGACTGAGGTGGCGACCCTCAAGCAGGCGCTGTCCGAGGCCGAAAAGAAAACGGCCGCGGAGCGCACCGAGCGAGAGAAACTTGGGGCTCAGGTCGGGGAGGTGCAGCAAGAGCTTCAGGCTCTCATGAAAAAACATGAGGGTTTGGAGCTTGAGTCAAAGACCCAAGCGTCCGAGCTCGCGGCGGCCCTTGAGACTGCCAAGTCTGCCAAGGCCGAAGCCCAAAAGGCCCTCCAAGAGTTGGAGGAGATGAAGAAGATAGCAGCGGGTAAGGCATTCTTTATGCAAAGAAGAAATATAAAAGTAAACTACTTGTTACTTACCCAAATCCGGAGCTCTCCAGGGGCATTCGCAGATCTTCCCCGCAGCGTATCCGATGCCGCCGCATTCTACCAAGCTGAAGAGGGCAGCTCGACGGAGAAGGTGTTCTGGTCTCAGTATGCTGAGGCCGGACACCCTGTGCCCTTGAGCGACCAGCTGAAACAGCTGGTCGAGCTCCACAAGGCGGCCGAACAGGCCATGAAGGGCTTCATAGTTCGGCTGTGGCCCGGAGAGGCCCTGCCTGGGAGCTACTTCGGGCTGGTGCGGCGGCTGGTGGAGGCCTGTGCAAGGCTCGAGGTCATCAAGCGGTCCGTCTGCATCGAAGGAGCCCGTAGGGCCCTTGCCCGTGCGAAGGTGCACTGGGGTAAGCTGGACGGTGAGAAGCTTGTGAGGGACGGGCCGCCGCCGGGGAAGGAGCATCGCAAGCCCGAGAACTATTACAAGGATGTTCTTGCAGGTGCCCGTCTTGTGGCGGATGAATGTACCAAGGATGTAATTTTTGAATAAACTCGCTCGTTTTTATCCTGTGCACTGAAAACTTGTTCATAGGCGCTTTAAGCAATGCTTGTTGAATTAAAAATATTATTTTCTGTGCGGACGTTTATCAAAAAATTGAGAGATGGCCAGTCGTCGGCTTCTGCCCCCATGCCACTAGTGCTGGGGTGTTCGGGGTAAACCTGAGCGCTCTTTTTCCCATAGTTGGGTCCTTCGAGGGAGGCGCTCAGCACAACGAACCAGGCAATCGGACTATAATGCTTGAACACTCTCACTTAGCCATAGAACTTTATAATTTTAAATTTTGGCAAAACCCCTAGTTCGGAAGACCGAGTTCGAGGCGCTATCCACGCCTTGGCCGGACAAAATCCGGCTCCTCGCTCGAAGCGGCATAAGTCTTTAGGGACTCGAAAAACCTCTCAAACAGCGACCGGTCTCTCGCCTCATCATGACAGTCAGTTTTAGCTTTCTCCACTGAGGTGCTTAACCCAGCTCAACCGGGGCACAATCGCAGTGGTTCTCCTAGTGCTACCTTAGCCGATATAGCGGAACGTAAGGCACCAAAACATAGGAGCCAGGCAAACCCAACTATTGACCCAAATCATGATTCAGAGCCGATGCATATAGTGCTATAAGTTCGGGGTGCCGCACTTGTGAAAGTGTACGGACTTCTCACACCATATTAAAGGGTACTGAAGCCCCTGGCGTACTTGCCGTACCACAGTGTACGGGTGCAACATGTCATTAATGAACATATATAAAAGAGAGTAATGCAGAAAATAGGCAAAAGCTATGCATTGTTTATAGAGAGGCCATTTATCAAAGCCGAACGATACAAGAAGTGCGATAAGCAAAAAGATATTTGGACTATTCAGTATGTCCTGATCAATGGCAGGCCGCGGAATTGTATTTAAAACAGGTATACCGCTCGTAACAGAGACCACCTGGGAGTTCCATAATGCGGCATGGCTTGTCTACCTCCCTGGATCTTGCATCGTTTGTGCGGCAGTCGAATTGCCGAACAGGTCGTCCGAAGTATGGAGTCCTGAAAGTAAGAAAAAATTAAGAAAAGAACCCGGCAGCCCCTAGTACGTTTTAAGCCGTATTTTGGGCGTGCCATTATTGTGCCCCTTCCCCTGTGCCCATGGTATTTCAAGGGCGTAGTTATGTACGCGAGGTACTGGTTTCGCTATGTCGCGAAAGCTGGGGTTGGGGCCGCATTGCTACGCTTGCTCTAGGTGTGCCAGGATGTTCCGCTGTGGGTTACTCCGGGCGCGCTTGGCAGTGTCTGACTTTTTAATGGCCGGACTGGAGAATTGCCTGAGAAGGCTACTTTGTACCTCCGCTGCGAGAGCCGCCGTATGCTCCTCCGTACGGAGGGAGCATTTGGTGTTTCCGTTGACCATAATTACTCCTCGAGGGCCTGGCATCTTGAGCTTGAGATATGCGTAGTGTGGCACCGCATTGAACTTTGCGAATGCGGTTCGTCCGAGTAGGGCGTGATAGCCACTGCGAAACGGGACTATATCGAAGATTAACTCTTCGCTTCGGAAATTGTCCGGGGATCCGAAGACCACGTCAAGTGTTACTGAGCCTGTACAGTTGGCTTCTACACCTGGTATAACGCCTTTAAAGGTCGTTCTTGTGGGCTTAATCCTTGAGGGATCTATGCCCATTTTCCGCACTGTATCCTGATAAAGCAGGTTCAGGCTACTGCCACCGTCCATGGGGACTCTTGTGAGATGAAATCCATCGATGATTGCGTCGAGAACCAATGCGGCGAAGCCGCCATGACGGATGCTAGTGGGATGGTCCCTTCGATCAAAAGTGATCGGGCAGGAGGACCATGGGTTGAACTTTGGGGCGACTGGCTCTATCGCGTATACGTCCCGTAGCGCACGCTTCCGCTCCCGCTTGGGAATGTGGGTTGCGTATATCATGTTCACCGTCCGCACTTGTGGGGGAAAGCCCTTCTGTCCATTGTTGTTCGGCGGCTTGGGCTCCTCGTCGTCGCTGTGCAGCCCCTTGTCTCTGTTTTCGGCCCTTAACTTGCCTGCCTGCTTGAACACCCAACAATCCCTGTTAGTGTGATTGGCTGGCCTTTCGGGGGTGCCATGTATCTGGCACAAGCGATCGAGTATTCGGTCCAAACTGGATAGGCCTTGAGTATTCTTTTTGAATGGCTTTTTCCGCTAACCGGATTTATAGCCTTTGAATCCGGCATTGACTGCCGTGTGTTCATTGCTATCGCTGTTAACGCGACATTTTTGCTTATTCCGACATGTCCTGCCACTTTTGTCCTTGGTATCCGAATTACTAGGGTTCTTTGATAAGTTGTTACTGCGAGCTAGCCAGTTGTCTTCTCTTGCGCAAAAGCGGGTCATGAGTGTCGTGAGGGCTGCCATGGATTTCGGCTTTTCCTGTCGCAGGTGCCGGGCAAGACACTCGTCGCGGATGTTATGCTTGAAGGCTTCTAGGGCCTCTGCGTCCGGACAGTCGACCATCTGGTTTTTCTTTGTTAGGAACCGTGTCCAGAATTGTCTGGCCGATTCTTCTGGCTGCTGAATTATGTGGCTTAAGTCGTCGGCATCCAGCGGTCGCACGTAAGTGCCCTGGAAGTTGTCGAGGAATGCGGCTTCCAGGTCCTCCCAAGAACCGATTGAGTCTGCTGGCAAGCTGTTAAGCCAATGCCGGGCCGGTCCTTTAAGTTTGAGCGGGAGGTATTTGATGGCGTGTAGATCATCGCCGCGTGCCATGTGGATGTGAAGGAGATAATCCTCGATCCATACCACCGGGTCTGTTGTGCCATCGTATGATTCGATGTTTACGGGTTTGAAACCCTCTGGGATTTTATGATCCATTACTTCATTCGTGAAGCATAGTGGGTGTGCGGCGCCTCTGTACTGGGCTATATCACGACGCAACTTGGAAGAGCTATGTCTGTTGTGTTCGGCCCGGCCGGATTTGTTGTATCCGGCGTGAAGATCATTATCACATGCTGTAGGGCGCCTACGCGATCCGTAGATCGATCTTGTTTGTCTTGCCTTATCCTCCAGTATGTCTCGCAGGTCGGGCGCATTTTCCCGTGCCTTAGTTGAGCGGCGTCGGGGCATGGCTTGGGTGGAGGGCCGAGAGGCTTCTCTGTCGCGGCCGCGAGGTGGCCGGTCTGCCATGTCATGCGCTGGTGATGTAGGTGCTTCCTCCTCTGATCGGGGTAGCGGCCTGCGCTTCGGGTAACTCTTGGAGGGGCGTTCGAGTTCATACTCTTCGGCCGCAAGGACTTCAGTCCATCTGTCAGCTAGCAAATCTTGGGCAGCTCTAAGCTGTTGCTGCTTTTTCTTGAGGCTGCTTGCCATGGCTAAAAGCCTGCTTTTAAAACGCTCTTGTTCGGCGGGGTCTGATGGTATGACGAATTCGTCGTCATCGAGGCTTGCCTCGTCTTCGGAGGGAGGCGTATAGTTATCATCCTCGACCTCTTGGTCTGCCGCTCTCTCATGAGGGTTGGCTTCTCCATCTTCCTGTGCCGAATCTTGCTGAGGTGGGTGTTCTTCGGCGCTGTCCGGGGTAGTATTATCTCCCGTGCCGGAATCACCGTTTTTGCTTTGGCGGGATTTAGAGCGGCGCCGCTGACGTCGGCGCTTTGTCTGTTTCTTGGGGGCGTCATCCCCCAATGTTCCATCACCATCTCCATCTTTTTGAGTATCCACCATATATATGTCATATGATGAGGTGACCTTCCAGCGCCCTACAGGTGCTGGTTCCTGTTCGTCTCCTACATCGTCGTCCATGCCGTCGATGTCTTCGGAGCTGAAGTCAAGCATGTCGGTTAGATCGTCGATAGTGGCTACAAAGTGGGTGGTGGGTGGGCTTTGAATTTCCTCATCGTCCATATTCCACCCTCGCTGACCGTAGTCCGGCCAGGGCTCTCCTGATAAAGAGAGAGACTTAAGAGAATTCAGGATGTCGCCAAAAGGCGAATGCTGAAAGATGTCTGCGGCGGTGAACTCCATTATCGGTGCCCAATCGGATTCGATTGGCAGGGGCGCGGGGGGTTCGGAGTCCGGGGAGGAGTCCGGATCTTCGGAGTTACGGGCCATGCAAAGTGAGGGGCTAGCGTTCGGCTCGATAGCTTTCGGGATCGCAGCCCCTGAGGTGACGTCCAACCGTTCATCCTCGATTGGTGCAATAGGATCCGAGTTAGGGATCGGAACCGATGCGCATGCGGCCTCCAGGACACTGTTCGGGGGCAGAGCTAGATCATGCCCCTCGAGATAGTGCGGCGCGCTTGGCTGTGGCTCGAATCCGTCGAAGATCAAGTCTCCGTGGATGTCAGCCGTGTAGTTTAAGCTTCCAAACCTGACTTGATGGCCAGGGGCGTAGCTTTCGATCTGCTCCAGGTGGCCGAGCGAATTGGCCTGCAGAGCGAAGCCACCGAAGACGAAGATCTGTCCGGGGAGAAAAGTCTCACCCTGGACCGTGTCGCTGTTGATGATCAAAGGAGCCATCGGGCCTAAAGGCGACGACACAGAGGAACTCTCAATGAAAGCACCAATGTTGGTGTCAAAACCAGCGGATCTCGGGTAGGGGGTCCCGAACTGTGTGTCTAGGCTGGATGGTAACAGGAGGCAGGGAACACTTTGTTTTACCTAGGTTCGGGCCCTCTCGATGGAGGTAATACCCTACTCCTGCTTGATTAATATTGATGATATGGGTAGTACAAGAGTAGATCTACCACGAGATCAAGGAGGCTAAACCCTAGAAGCTAGCCTATGGTATGATTGTTGTGTATGGAGTTGATTGCCTATGGACTACAACCCTCCGGTTTATATAGACACCAGATAGGGTTAGGGTTACACATAGTCGGTTACAATGGTAGGAGATCTTGAATATCCGCATCGCCTAGCTTGCCTTCCACGCCAAGGAAAGTCCCATCCGGACACGGGACGAAGTCTTCAATCTTGTATCTTCATAGTCCAGGAGTCCGGCTGGAGGTATAGTCCGGCTACCCGAACACCCCCTAATCCAGGACTCCCTCACCTTCCCTTTACTGACTGTTACTCCTTGTGAAGTCATTGTATGTTCGTACTATCTTTTGTCTTCACTGAGTGACTGTGTGTTCTGTGTGGCTTCACAATATCTTCCTACCTGATCCTTACTACATTGCTGCTATTAGTCATTGTGCTTTCACTCTATTGAATAATTGACTATGGCTTGCCTAGTGTAGTCTACCTTCCGCTGTAGGGTAATAGGTTTATTTCTATCGTTTGTCTTCATAACTTCCACGTTTTGAAGACTTTCATAAAAATCGCCTATTCACCCCCCTCTAGTCGATATAACGCACTTTCAAGCTCCAAATCATGTCTTTGGTCAAATGTTGGGTTTGCCCGGCTCCTGTGTTTTGCTGCCTTACGTTCTGCTCTATCGGCTAGGGCGACACCAGGAGAACTACTGCGATTGTGCCCTGGTTCATCCGGACGAGCACCTCAGTAGAGAAAGTCGAAAACTGACTGCCATGATATAGCGTGAGACTGGTCAACCACTCGATGACCTAGCGGAATCTTTGGGATTCCTCCGCTTTAACGAAGGGCCGTTTCCCGGGTAAAGCCGCTTGTTGACAAGCACGATGTCGGCATCTGTCGCATCCAACTGCCGCTTTAGTTCGGCAAACCCATCAGTCCGGCTAGTCACCGGAGCTTCCACCACCTGCGCATAAAGGCAGTCTGGTTATTACCTGGGACTATGATCCTCTGTTTGCCGCCATTTTCGACGACAACCAGAGTCTCAGGGGCTACTATCTACACAGGGCACATCTAAAAATGTGCAGTACTGTCAAAAATGTACATCATTTCACGTACCTCAAAACCCGTCAGTAGACTCATAAAGGCTTCATGCAACCCGCTTTCGGCGGACGAAATCCTTTCAATCACCGTACCCATCAACGTGCGGTGCTCTTCTAAGATAGCCGCTTGCTCCAGCAGATCCCTCAGCACGTCCGACCGCACACCAGACGGTGCCGGACTCTTTTGGTTGCTCTCTTCGAGAGCCAGATACTGAGGACTTCGGGTGGCCATAGGATTACCTTCTGGCCTTGCCGGATCAGGAGAAACCCTCCGCAACGACACCTCAGGGTTGCCCGCCTCATGAGGCGGTGTGGCAGGGGGAGGCGTTTCGCTCTCCATCATCTCTGGAAGAAGATCCCCTGAAGACGAGCTCTGCTGAGAAGGGCTAAGATCCGAACTGCAAGATAAATGCTTCGGTTATTTCCCTCAGAAGTAAAGCGAGATATTTTCATTATTAAGTACCCTTTTACTTACAGCTCGGTGGAGGGCTGATCCCCTTGAGGGCATAGTGCGGCCAGGGTAGCCCCCGAGGCAGGACCCTCCGGCGAAGATTTCTTCCCCCGTTTGGAGACCATTGTCTCCGGGTCCTCGAAGGCGGTCCTCTTCCTTCCCTGGGGAGAGGAAGTTTCAGTCCCTCCTTCCCGGCTAACCTCCTTCACGGAGGCGCTAACCTCCTTGTTCCCCCCTTTATCTTCTCCCAAGTGCGCTTGATAAGGCGCGATCTCCAGCATCCTGGTTAGCACGGGATTTGGTGAGGTCTCAGGGAGGGGCCCGGACACCTGATCAACTTTGCCTTCGCTATCCAATCCTGGACCAAGAGTGGTTTTTCTTTTTTAGGGCAATGTTGCTGTAAATAAAACGGACAGTGGGTTCGGATGCGGGGCTACTTACTTGGGTATCCGGGCGATTGCAGCTCAGACCTGCATCCTCAGTGATGTCCAGACACATTATTTGTGGTCCGAAGAATAATTTGTACATCTCTTCGTGCGTCATGCCGAGGAAATGTTGGATAGCTCGCGGTCCTTTCGGGTTGAATTCCCACATGCGAAGGGGCCGGCATTTGCAAGGCTGGACTTGACGGACTAGCATAACTTGCACTACTATAACCATACTGATAGCTCTCTCGAAGAGATCTCGGATATGGATTTGCAGTATTGGTACGTCCTTGGCTAGACCCCAGCTCAGCCCCCTGCTGATCCATGACATCAGTTGTGGTGGGGGGCCTGAGCGGAAGGCGGGGCAGCTACCCACTTGGCACTTCGGGGAGCTGTGATGCAGAACCACTCCCGCTGCCACAATCCGGACACCTCTGGGAAGTAACCCTCAGGCCATGAAGTGTCAGCAATTTTGCTTATTGAAGCGCCTCCGCACGCTGTGTGCTGCCCCTCGATCATCTTCGGCTTCACATCGAAGGTCTTGAGCCATAGGCCGAAGTGAGGGGTAATGCGTAGGAAGGCCTCGCATACGACAATAAATGTCGAGATGTGAAGAAGGGAATCCGGGGCCAGATCGTGAAGATCTAGCCCGTAATAGAACATAAGACCCCTAACAAAGGGATCCCGAGCGAGGCCTAGTCCTCGGAGGAAGTGGGAGACGAACACGACGCTCTCGTTGGGTTTGGGAGTAGGGACGACCTGCCCTCGGGCAGGCAGCCGATGCGAAATTTTGGCTGTCAGATATCTAGCCTCTCTCAACTTCTTGATGTCCTCCTCTGTGACGGAGGAAGGCATCCACCGACCTTGAAGGTTGGATCCGGACATAGTTGAAGGTCCGAAGCGCCTAAACTTGAGCTTTGGGTGTTGGAACTCGATGCGAGAGGCGGATTCGATTAAGATCGAGAGGAAAAGGCATTGTCCCCTTTATAAAGAGGGTGAATATCAAGCATCAGCCTCGTGGCCGTTTGGGACTTGCCTAAGATTTAGGAGTCCTACTAATAGGCGCGGTTGGGTTACCCACGTCCGTATTAATGGGAATCCCGTAATAAGGGGACATGATCTCTGCTTCGACAAGACGTGCCAAGGAAACCGCCTCGCGAAACACGCTGAGACAGGTTATGAAAAACGATTCGAATAAAGACCTGGCTGTGGTGTGATGTCACACTACGGGGTACATCAACAGTTTAGATTTGTGTAAATATTATTCCCTCTATGGTGGTATGTGGAACTTATTTTGCAGAGCCAGACACGATCCTCGTGTTCAAGATCTTCTATGAAGTATTCGGAGGAGGAACCCGCCTTGCAATGCCGAAGATAATCTGTGCCGGACTTATCGTCATTGAAGCCTGGTTCAGGGGCTACTGAGGGAGTCCTGGATTAGAGGGTATCTGGAAAGCCGGATTATATCCTTTGGCCGGACTGTTGGACTATGAAGATACAAGATTGAAGACTTCGTCCCGTGTCTGGATGGGACTCTCCTTGGCGTGGAAGGCAAGCTTGGCAATACGGATATGTAGATCTCCTTCCTTGTAACCGACTCTGTGTAACCCTAGCCCCCTCCGGTGTCTATATAAACCGGAGGGTTTTAGTTTGTAGGACAACAGACAATCATACCATAGGCTAGCTTCTAGGGTTTAGCCTCTCTGATCTCGTGGTAGATCAACTCTTGTACTACTCATATTATCAAGAATAATCAAGCAGGACATAGGGTTTTACCTCCATCAAGAGGGCCGAACCTGGGTAAAACATGGTGTCCCCTGCCTCCTGTTACCATCCGCCTTAGACGCACAGTTCGGGACCCCCTACCCTAGATCCGCCGGTTTTGAATCCGACATCCACACACCAAATACAACCCCTATAAAATGTTTGAATTCCAACAAAAATGCGTTGCCTTGTGTATGATGATCCCGCTTTAGGTCCAGCCTTCAAGATACTTCCAATCAGGTAATATTTTAGTTTGCACCGAGAACACGCGCACACAAAGAAATCTAGGTTCTATATTAGTCGACAACACTGCTTTACTAACCTAATAAGATTGAAACTGTGAAGGTTGGGCGTGTTCGTGTGGATCAGGGCAGGGAGCCATGGAGGGAAACCATAGGGGGTGGTGTGTGGAGAGGTGGCGGGAGGGATGGGTAGCTCCGATGAGGTCAAGCCACCCGTCGTCGGCACAGGGATGCTGATCATGGATGAGGTCCGTGAAGGAAATATGCCCTAGAGGCAATAATAAAGTTATTATTTATTTCCTTATTTCATGATAAATGTTTATTATTCATGCTAGAATTGTATTAACCGGAAACATGATACATGTGTGAATACATAGACAAACATAGTGTCACTAGTATGCTTCTACTTGACTAGCTCGTTGATCAAAGATGGTTATGTTTCCTAACCATAGACATGGGTTGTAATTTGATTAAACGTGATCACATCATTAGGAGAATGATGTGATTGACTTGACCCATTCCGTTAGCTTAGCACTTGATCGTTTAGTTTGTTGCTATTGCTTTCTTCATGACTTATACATGTTCCAATGACTATGAGATTATGCAACTCCCATTTACCGGAGGAACACTTTGTGTGCTACCAAACATCACAACGTAACTGGGTGATTATAAAGGTGCTCTACAGGTGTCTCCGAAGGTACTTGTTGAGTTGGCGTATTTCGAGATTAGGATTTGTCACCCCGATTGTCGGAGAGGTATCTTTGGGCCCACTCGGTAATGCACATCACTATAAGCCTTGCAAGTATTGTAACTAATGAGTTAGTTGCGGGATGATGTATTGCGGAATGAGTAAAGAGACTTGCCGGTAACGAGATTGAACTAGGTATTGAGATACCGACGATCGAATCTTGGGCAAGTAACATACCGATGACAAAGGGAACAACGTATGTTGTTATGCGGTTCGACCGATAAAGATCTTCGTAGAATATGTAGGAGCCAATATGGGCATCCAGGTTCCGCTATTGGTTATTGACCAGAGAAATGTCTCGGTCATGTCTACATAGTTCTCGAACCCGTAGGGTCCGCTGATACGTCCATTTTGCATCATGCTTTTATATCGATATTTATTGCATTATGGGATGTTATTTCACATTATGTCACAATACTTATGGCTATTCTCTCTTATTTTACAAGGTTTACATAAGGAGGGAGAATGCCGACAGCTGGAATTCTAGGCTGGAAAAGGAGCAAATATTAGAGACCTATTCTGCACAACTCCAAAAGTCCTAAAACTCCACGGCATACCTTACAATAAATAATGAAAAATCCTCGCCAAAGATGAAAAACAGGGGCCCCACACCCTGTCCACGAGGGTGGGGGCGCCCCCCTTAGGGCACGCCCCCTACCTCGTGGGCCCCCTGGTGGCTCTCCGATGACCATCTTCTCCTATATGAAGTCTTTCTCGAGAAAAAAAATAAGAAGCAACCTTTCGGGACGAAACTCCGCCGCCACGAGGCGGAACCTTGGCAGATCCAATCTAGGGCTCTAGCGGAGCTGTTCTGCCGGGGAAACTTCCCTCCCGGAGGGGGAAATCATCGCCATCGTCATCACCAATGCTCCTCTCATCAGGAGAGGGCAATCTCCATCAACATTTTCATCAACACCATCTCATCTCAAAACCCTAGTTCATCTCTTGTATTCAATTCTTGTCTCCAAGTCCGGGATTGGTGCTAGTAGGTTGCTAGTAGTGTTAATTACTCCTTGAAGTTGACGCTAGTTAGTTTAATTGGTGGAAGATCATATGTCAGATCCTTTATGCATATTATTACCCCTCTGATTATGAACATGAATATGCTTTGTGAGTAGTTACGTTTGTTCCCGAGGACAAGGGAGAAGTGTTGCTATTAGTAGTCATGTGAATTTGGTATTCGTTCGATATTTTGATGAGATGTATGTTGTCTAGCCTTTAGTGGTGTTATGTGAACGTCAACTACATAACACTTCACCATTATTTGGGCCTAGAGGAAGGCATTGGGAAGTAATAAGTAGATGATGGGTTGCTAGAGTGACAGAAGCTTAAACCCTAGTTTATGCGTTGATTCGTAAGGGGCTAATTTGGATCCATATGTTTCATGCGATGGTTAGGTTTACCTTAATACTTTTGTTGTAGTTGCAGATGCTTGCAATAGAGGTTAATCATAAGTGGGATGCTTGTTCAAGAAAGAATAGAACCCAAGCACCGGTCCACCCACATGCCAAATTATCAAAGTACCGAACGCGAATCATATGAACGTGATGAAAACTAGCTTGACGATATTCCCATGTGTCCTCGGGAGCGCTTTTCCTTATATAAGAGTTTGTCCAGGCTTGTCCTTTGCTACAAAAAGGATTGGGCCATCTTTGTGCACTTTATTTACTTTTGTTACTTGTTGCTCGTTACAAATTATCTTATCACAAAACTATCTGTTACCACTTATTTCAGTACTTGCAGAGAATACCTTGCTGAAAATCGCTTATCATTTCCTTCTGCTCCTCGTTGGGTTTGACACTCTTACTTATTGAAAGGACTACGATAGATCCCCTATACTTGTGGGTCATCAGGACTCTTTTCTGGCGCCGTTGCCGGGGAGTGAAGCGCCTTTGGTAGGTGGAATTTGGTAAGGAAAAATTTATATAGTGTGTTGAAATTTACTATCACTTGTTACTATGGAAAGTAATCCTCTGAGGGGCTTGTTCGGGGTATCTTCACCCCGACCAGTAGAGCAAAGAGTTGCTCCTCAACCTACTGAACCTATTGAAACTGAAATTCCTTATGAGTATCCTTCGGGTATGATAGAAAAACTGCTAGCTAATCCTTTTACAGGAGATGGAACAAAGCATCCTGATGAACACCTAATATATGTGGATGAGGTTTGTGGATTGTTTAAGCTTGCAGGTATACCCGATGATGTTGCTAAGAAGAAGGTCTTCCCTTTATCTTTGAAGGGAGACACATTGATATGGTATAGGCTATGTGATGATACGAGATCATGGAACTATAGAAGATTGAAATTGGAATTTCATCAAAAGTATTACCCTATGCATCTTGTTCATCGTGATCGCAATTATATATATAATTTTTGGCCACGTGAAGGAGAAAGCATCGCTCAAGCTTGGGGGAGGCTTAAATCAATGTTATATTCATGCCCCAATCATGAGCTCCCAAGAGAAACAATTCTTCAAAAAATTTATGCTCGGCTTTCTGAAAATAATCGCACCATGCTCGATACTTTTGTTGGGGAACGTAGTAATTTCAAAAATTTCCTACACACAGACAAGATCATGGTGATGCATAGCAACGAGAGGAGAGAGTGTTGTCCACGTACCCTCGTAGACCGAAAGTGGAAGCGTTAGCACAACGCGGTTGATGTAGTCGTACGTCTTCACGATCCGACCGATCAAGTACCGAACGCACGGCACCTCCGAGTTCTGCACACGTTCAACTCGATGACGTCCCTCGAACTCCGATCCAGCCGAGCTTCGAGGGAGAGTTCCATCAGCACGATGGCGTGGTGGCGATGATGATGTTCTACCGACGCAGGGCTTCGCCTAAGCACCGCTACGATATGAGCGAGGTGGATTATGGTGGAGGGGGGCACCGCACACGGCTAGGAGAGATCAACTGATCAACTTGTGTGTCTAGAGATGCCCCCCCGCCCCTGTATATAAAGGAGCAACCTACTAGGAGGAGGAAAGGAAGGAGGAGAAGGAGAAGGAAGGAGAAGGAGGAAAAGGAGGAAAAGGGGGCCCGGCCCCCGAGTCCAATTCGGTTTGGGCTAGGGGGGCTGCGCGCCCTGCCTCCTCTCTTCCACCACTTGGCCCATGAGGCCCATTACTTCTTCCTAGTATTCCCGTAACTCCCCGGTACCCCCGAAAATACCCGAATCACTCGGAACCTTTCCGATGTCGTCCCCCTCCTCCAACAACGGTGACAAAGATGCCTAGCTAATGAAGATAGAGCTAAAGAGGGAAGAACCCATGGAGATCAACAAGGATGAAGGGATGAAGAAGGCCACAGAGAACCAAGCTCCGGCAACAGAAGACATCCTTCAACTTGATCACAACCTTCTTACCCCAACTGAGATCGAAGCTTTCCAGATGATTGAGTTAACTCGTATTCAAAACAAGTATCTCACAAGTGAAATTTTTTTGTTGAAGGAGCATATCTTTGCACTCAAGGGCATTATTCGCAAGCTAGAGGACCTCTTACGCTCGATGTGCGACTATCCATCACCTCCATCTTCACCAACCAAGGAGATATAATCACATGGGTATGGGCACTCCCCTTGGCAACTGCCAAGCTTGGGGGAGGTGCCCCGGTATCGTATCACAATCACAACTCCTATCTTTACCGTTTTCCTTAGTTCGATCCTATTAGTAGTATTTTGATCTAGTAGAATAAAGTTTATGGCATGATCTAGTTTTAAGTTTTGCCTTATGATCTCTCTTTGTAATCGAGGTCGTGAGCTATATAATAAAGATTAGTGTTGAGTCAAGGGCTTGATTTTCTTGCTATGATCTTGGGTGAATAAAAGAAAAGAGAAAAAGAATAAGAAGAAACAAAAGTTCATATTGATCTTATTGATAGTAATGACTACACATAGAAAGAGTGCGACGATTAAAAGTTGTTGGGAGTTGGCAGACATAGCTTTGGTCATCGTTGCAATTAATAGTAAGTAATAAGGAAAGAGAGGTTTCACATATAAATATACTATTATTGACATCTTTTATGATTGGGAGCACTCATCAAAATATGACATGCTAAAGAGTTGATGTTGGACAAGGAAGACAACGTAATGGGTTATGTTTTCTTATATCTGAGATAAAGTATGTTGTCATGGACCATCCAACATGTTGAGCTTGCCTTTCCCCCTCATGCTAGCCAAATTCTCAGCACCAATTAGAGATACTACTTGTGCTTCCAAATACCCTTAAACCAGTTTTGCCATGAGAGTCCACCATATCTACCTATGGATTGAATAAGATCCTTCAAGTAAGTTGTCATCGGTGCAAAGCAATAAAAATTGCTCTAAATATGTATGATTAGTGTGGGAGAAATAAGCTTTATATGATCTTGTGATGTGGAAGTAATAAAAGCGACAGACTGCATAATAAAGGTTCATATCACAAGGGGCAATATAAAGTGACGTACTTTCGCATTAAGATTTTGTGCATCCAACCATAAAAGCACATGGCAACCTCTACTTCCCTCTGCGAAGGGCCTATCTTTTATTATTATCTTCTACCTTATGCAAGTGTCATGGTGATCTTCACCTTTCCTTTTTTATTTTATCCTTTGGCAAGCCCGGCATGTTGGAAAGAACCTGATATATATATATATATATATAATTGGATGTAGGGGGCATGAGTTATTATTGTTGGCATTACCCTCGAGGTAAAAGGTTGTGGGGCGAAACTATAAGCCCCTATCTTTCTCTGTGTCTGATTAAAACTCCGTAAGCACAAGTATTGCGCGAGTGTTAGCAATTATGAAGGACTAGATGATAGTTGAGTATGTGGATTTGCTTTTTAGCTCTGACATAGACTCTTTCTGATGTTATGATAAATTGCAATTGCTTCAATGACTGAAGTTATAGTTTGTTGGTTCTCAATAAGGTTTTTGATTCATACTTTTGCATTGTGAATAGATCATCACTTGAACATAAGTAATCATATGACAATATCTATATATGTTGCTATTATCAGAATAATCATGATGCCTTCATGTCCGTATTTTATTTTTATCGACGCCTCTACCTCTAAACATGGGGACATATTTATTGTTATCGGCTTTCGCTTGAGGACAAGCGAGGTCTAAGCTTGGGGGAGTTGATACGTCCATTTTGCATCATGCTTTTATATCGATATTTATTGCATTATGGGTTGTTATTTCACATTATGTCAAAATACTTATGGCTATTCTCTCTTATTTTATAAGGTTTACATAAGGAGGGAGAATGCCGGCAGCTGGAATTCCGGGCTGGAAAAGGAGCAAATATTAGAGACCTATTCTGCACAACTCCAAAAGTCCCGAAACTCCACAGAATACCTTATAATAAATAATGAAAAAACCTTGCCAAAGATGAAGACCAAGGACCCCACACCCTGTCCACGAGGGTGGGGGCGCCCCCCCTTAGGGCGCGCCCCTGCCTCGTGGGCCCCCTGGTGGCTCTCCAATGACCATCTTCTCCTATATGAAGTCTTTCGTCGAGAAAAAAATAAGAAGCAACCTTTCGGGACGAAACTCCGCCACCACGAGGCAGAACCTTGGCGGATCCAATCTAGGGCTCCAGAAGAGCTGTTCTGCCGGGGAAACTTCCCTCCCGGAGGGGGAAATCATCGCCATCGTCATCACCAACGCTCCTCTCATCGGGAGAGGGCAATCTCCATCAACATCTTCATCAGCACCATCTCATCTCAAAACCCTAGTTCATCTCTTGTATCCAATTCTTGTCTCCAAGTCCGGGATTGGTGCTAGTAGGTTGCTAGTAGTGTTAATTACTCCTTGTAGTTGATGCTAGTTGGTTTAATTGGTGGAAGATCATATGTTCAGATCCTTTATGCATATTATTACCCCTCTGATTATGAACATGAATATGCTTTGTGAGTAGTTACGTTTGTTCCTGAGGACAAGGGAGAAGTGTTGCTATTAGTAGTCATGTGAATTTGGTATTCGTTCGATATTTTGATGAGATGTATGTAGTCTAGCCTCTAGTGGTGTTATGTGAACGTCGACTACATAACACTTCACCATTATTTGGGCCTAGAGGAAGGCAGTGGGAAGTAATAAGTAGATGATGGGTTGCTAGAGTGACAGAAGCTTAAACCCTAGTTTATGCGTTGCTTCATAAGGGGCTGATTTGGATCCATATGTTTCATGTTATGGTTAGGTTTACCTTCATACTTTTGTTGTAGTTGCAGATGCTTGCAATAGAGGTTAATCATAAGTGGGATGCTTGTTCAAGAAAGAACAGGACCCATGCACCGGTCCACCCACATGCCAAATTATCAAAGTACCAAACGCGAATCATATGAACGTGATGAAAACTAGCTTGACGATATTCCCATGTGTCCTCGGGAGCGCTTTTCCTTATATAAGAGTTTGTCCAGGCTTGTCCTTTGCTACAAAAAGGATTGGGCCATCTTGTTGCACTTTATTTACTTTTGTTACTTGTTGCTCGTTACAAATTATCTTATCACAAAACTATCTGTTACCACTTATTTCAGTACTTGCAGAGAATACCTTGCTGAAAACCGCTTATCATTTCCTTCTGCGCCTCGTTGGGTTCGACACTCTTACTTATTGAAAGGACTACGATAGATCCCCTATACTTGTGGGTCATCAAGACTCTTTTCTGGCGCCGTTGCCGGGGAGTGAAGCACCTTTGGTAGGTGGAATTTGGTAAGGAAAAATTTATATAGTGTGCTGAAATTTACTGTCACTTGTTACGATGGAAAGTAATCCTCTGAGGGGCTTGTTCGGGGTATCTTCACCCCGGCCAGTAGAGGAAAGAGTTGCTCCTCAACCTACTGAACCTATTGAAAATGAAATTCCTTATGAGTATCCTTCGGGTATGATAGAAAAACTGCTAGCTAATCCTTTTACAGGAGATGGAACAAAGCATCCTGATGAACACCTAATATATGTGGATGAAGTTTGTGGATTATTTAAGCTTGCAGGTATACCCGATGATGTTGCTAAGAAGAAGGTCTTCCCTTTATCTTTGAAGGGAGACACATTGATATGGTATAGGCTATGTGATGATACGAGATCATGGAACTATAAAAGATTGACATTGGAATTTCATCAATAGTATTACCCTATGCATCTTGTTCATCGTGATCGCAATTATATATATAATTTTTGGCCTCGTGAAGGATAAATCATCGCTCAATCTTGGGGGAGGCTTAAATCAATGTTATATTCATGCCCCAATCATGAGCTCCCAAGAGAAACAATTCTTCAAAAAATTTATGCTCAGCTTTCTGAAAATAATCGCACCATGCTCGATACTTCTTGTGCTGGCTCTTCTATGATGGAGACTATTGGATTTAGATGGGATTTATTGGATAGAATTAAACGCAACTCTGAAGATTGGGATCTCGACAAAGGTAAGGAGTCAGGTATGACACCTAGTTTTGATTGTGTTAAATCTTTTATGGACACCGATATTTTCTGTAAATTTAGCACTAAATATGGACTTGATTCTGAGATAGTAGCTTCTTTCTATGAATCTTTTGCTACTTATGTTGATCTCCGTAAGGAGAAGTGGTTTAAATATCATCATCCCGTAGAAGTAAAAGTAGTTGCACCTATTAAAGTTGAAGAAAAGACTATCACTTATAACGATCCTATTGTTCCTACTTCTTATGTTGAGAAACCACCTTTCCCTGTTAGAATAAAGGATCATGCTAAAGCTTCAACTGTGGTTCATAAAAGCAATATTAGAACTTATATACCTCCTGAACAAGTTAAAGTTGAACCTAATGTTGCTATTGTTAAAGATCTCTTGTCTGATAATATTGATGGGCATGTTATTCAGTTCTGTG
This sequence comes from Triticum dicoccoides, assembly GCF_002162155.2. Classification (NCBI taxonomy): domain Eukaryota; kingdom Viridiplantae; phylum Streptophyta; class Magnoliopsida; order Poales; family Poaceae; genus Triticum; species Triticum dicoccoides. Next base: position 300,921,705 of record NC_041388.1, on the reverse strand, counting down.
GTGAAACTGCTAGAATTGCTAAACCTTGTGCTAAAGATAAACATAGACCTGTGGTAGGCGTGCCTATTATTTCTGTTAAAATAGGAGAACATTGTTATCATGGCTTATGTGATATGGGTGCTAGTGTTAGTGTTATACCTTATGACTTGTATAAAGAAATCAAGCATGAAATTGCACCTGCTGAGTTAGAAGATATTGATGTCACAATTAAACTTGCTAATAGAGATACTATTTCAGCAGTGGGAATTGTTAGAGATGTTGAAGTCTTGTGCGGGAAAACTAAATATCCTGCTGATTTTCTTGTTCTTAGTTCACCACAAGATAGCTTTTGTCCCATTATATTTGGTGGACCCTTCTTGAACACTGTTAATGCTAAGATAGACTGCGAAAAGAATGTTGTTACTATTGGCTTGGATGATATGGCTCATGAATTTAATTTATCTAAATTTAGTAAACAACACCGTGAAGAAGAATTGCCTAGTAAGGATGAAATTATTGGTCTTACTTCTATTGCCGTACCTCCAAGTGATCCTTTAGAACAATATTTGCTAGACCATGAAAATGATATGTTTATGAATGAAGAAGGGAAATAGATGAAGTATTCTTTAAACAAGAACCTATTCTGAAACACAATTTGCCTGTTGAAATCCTAGGGGATCCCCCTCCACCTAAGGGTGATCCCGTGTTTGATCTTAAACCATTGCCTGATAATCTTAAATATGCTTATCTTGATGAAAAGAAGATATATCATGTTATTATTAGTGCTAACCTTTCAGAGCATGAAGAAGAAAGATTATTGAAAACTCTGAAGAAGCACCGTGCTGCTATTGGATATACTCTTGATGATCTTAAGGGCATTAGTCCCACTCTATGTCAACATAAAATAAATTGGGAAGCAAATGCCAAACTAGTTCGTGATCCTCAACGACGTCTGAATCCTAAAATGAAAGAAGTGGTAAGAAAAGAAATACTAAAGCTTCTGGAGGCAGGTATAATTTATCCCGTTGCTGATAGTCAGTGGGTAAGTCCTGTTCATTGTGTCCCTAAGAAGGGAGGTATTACTGTTGTTCCTAATGATAAAGATGAATTGATTCCACAAAGAATTATGACAGGTTATAGGATGGTAATTGATTTCCGCAAATTAAATAAGGCTACTAAGAAAGATCATTACCCCTTAGCTTTTATCGATCAAATGCTAGAAAGATTATGCAAACATACACATTACTGCTTTCTAGATGGTTATTCTGGTTTCTCTCAAATACCTGTGTCGGCTAAAGATCAATCAAAGACTACTTTTACATGCCCTTTTGGTACTTTTGCTTATAGACGTATGCCTTTTGGTTTATGTAATGCACCTGCTACCTTTCAAAGATGCATGATGGCTATATTATCTGACTTTCGTGAAAAGATTTGTGAGGTTTTCATGGACGACTTTTCCGTCTATGGATCTTCTTTTGATGATTGCTTGAGCAATCTTGATCGAGTTTTGCAGAGATGTGAAGAAACTAATCTTGTCTTGAATTGGGAAAAGTGCCACTTTATGGTTAATGAAGGTATTGTCTTGGGGCATAAAGTTTCTGAAAGAGGTATTGAAGTTGATAAAGCCAAGGTTGATGCTATTGAAAAGATGCCATGTCCCAAGGACATCAAAGGTATAAGAAGTTTCCTTGGTCACGACGGATTTTATAGGAGGTTCATTAAGGACTTCTCAAAAATTTCTCGGCCTTTGACTAATTTATTACAAAAATATATACCATTTGTCTTTGATGATGATTGTGTAGAAGCATTTGAAATACTTAAGAAAGCATTAGTATCTGCACCTATTGTTCAGCCACCTGATTGGAATTTACCCTTTGAAATTATGTGTGATGCTAGCGATTATGCTGTAGGTGCTGTTCTAGGGCAAAGAGTTGATAAGAAATTAAATGTTATCCATTATGCTAGTAAGACTCTAAACAATGCTCAAAGAAATTATGCTACTACTGAAAAAGAACTTTTAGCGGTTGTATTTGCTTGTGATAAGTTCAGACTTATATTGTTGACTCTAAAGTAACTATCGACACTGATCATGTTGCTATTAAATATCTTATGGAGAAGAAAGATGCTAAACCTAGACTTATTAGATGGGTTCTCTTGCTACAAGAATTTGATTTGCATATTGTTGATAGAAGAGGAGCCGAGAACCCCGTTGCAGACAACTTATCTTTTATATGAGTAATATCTTTTATGGTCATGCACCCTTGAAGAGTGGTCTATTTTTGTTAAATCTCGATAGTAGTGATACACATATTCATAATGTTGAAGCCAAAAGATGTAGAGTTGATAATGATAGTGCAACTTATTTGTGGCACTGCCGTTTGGGTCATATTGGTATAAAGCGCATGAAGAAACTCCATACTGATGGACTTTTGGAATCACTTGATTATGAATCACTTGGTACTTGCGAACCGTGCCTTATGGGCAAGATGGCTAAAACGCCGTTCTCCAGAACGATGGAGCGAGCAACAGATTTGTTGGAAATCATACATACTGATGTATGTGGTCCGATGAATATTGAGGCTCGCAGCGAGTATCGTTATTTTCTCACCTTCACAGATGATTTGAGCAGATATGGGTATATCTACTTAATGAAACATAAGTCTGAAACATTTGAAAATTTCAAAGAATTTCAGAGTGAAGTGGAAAATCATCGTAACAAGAGAATAAAGTTTCTACAATCTGATCGTGGAGTAGAATATTTGAGTTACGAGTTTGGCCTACATTTGAAACAATGTGGAATAGTTTCACAACTCACGCCACCCGGAACACCACAACGTAATGGTGTGTCTGAACGTCGTAATCGTACTTTACTAGATATGGTGCGATCTATGATGTCTCTTACTAATTTACCGCTATGGTTTTGGGGTTATGCTTTAGAGATGGCTACATTCATGTTAAATAGGGCACCATCAAAATCCGTTGAGATGACGCCTTATGAACTATGGTTTGGCAAGAAACCAAAGTTGTCGTTTCTTGAAGTTTGGGGCTGCGATGCTTATGTGAAAAAGCTTCAACCTGATAACTCGAACCCAAATCGGAGAAATGTGTCTTCATAGGATACCCAAAGGAAACTGTTGGGTACACCTTCTATCACAGATCCGAAGGCAAGACATTCGTTGCTAAGAATGGATCCTTTCTAGAGAAGGAGTTTCTCTCGATAGAAGTGAGTGGGAGGAAAGTAGAACTTGATGAGGTAACTATACTTGCTCCCTTATTGGATAGTAGTTCATCACAGAAACCGGTTCCTATGACATCTACACCAATTAGTGAGGAAGCTAATGATGATGATCATGAAACTTCAGATCATGTTACTACCGAACCTCGTAGGTCAACCAGAGTAAGATCCACACTAGAGTGGTACGGTAATCCTGTACTGGAGGTCATGTTACTTGACCATGATGAACCTACGAACTATGAGGAAACGATGATGAGCCCAGATTCCACAAAATGGCTTGAGGCCATGAAATCTGAGATGGGATCCATGTATGAGAACAAAGTGTGGACTTTGGTTGACTTGCTCGATGATTGGCAAGCCATTGAGAATAAATGGATCTTCAAGAAGAAGACTGACGCTGATGGTAATGTTATTGTCTATAAAGCTCGACTTGTTGCGAAAGGTTTTCGAAAAGTTCAAGGAGTTGACTACGATGAGACCTTCTCACCTGTAGCAATGCTTAAGTCCGTCCGAATCATGTTAGCTATTGCCGCATTTTATGATTATGAAATTTGGTAAATGGATGTAAAGACTGCATTCCTGAATGGATTTCGGGAAGAAGAGTCGTATATGATGCAACCTGAAGGTTTTATCGATCCAAAGGGTACTAACAAAGTGTGCAAGCTCCAGTGATCCATTTATGGACTGGTGCAAGCATCTCAGAGTTGGAATAAACGTTTTGATAGTGTGATCAAAGCATATGGTTTTATACATACTTTTGGAGAAGCCTGTATTTACAAGAAAGTGAGTGGGAGCTCTGTAGCATTTCTAATATTATATGTGGATGACATATTATTGATTGGAAATGATATAGAATTTTTGGATAGCATAAAAGGATACTTGAATAAGAGTTTTTCAATGAAATACCTCGGTGAAGCTGCTTATATATTAGGCATCAAGATCTATAGAGATAGATCAAGACGCTTAATTGGACTTTCACAAAGCACATACCTTGACAAAGTTTTGAAGAAGTTCAAAATGGATTAGGCAAAGAAAGGGATCTTGCCTGTGTTACAAGGTGTGAAGTTGAGTAAGACTCAATGCCCGACCACTGCAGAAGATAGAGAGAAAATGAAAGATGTTCCCTATGCTTCAGCCATAGGCTCTATCATGTATGAAATGTTGTGTACCAAACCTGATGTGTGCCTTGCTATTAGTCTAGCAGGGAGGTACCAAAGTAATCCAGGAGTGGATCACTGGACAACGGTCAAGAACATCCTGAAATACCTGAAAAGGACTAAGGATATATTTCTCGTTTAGGGAGGTGACAAAGAGCTCATCGTAAATGGTTATGTTGATGCATGCTTTGACACTGATCCGGACGATTCTAAACCACAAAATGGATACATGTTTTTATTGAACGGTGGAGCTGTCAGTTGGAGCAGTTCTAAACAGAGCGTCGTGGCGGGATCTACATGTGAAGTGGAGTACATTGCTGCTTCGGAAGCAGCGAATGAAGGAGTCTGGATGAAAGAGTTCATATCTTATCTAGGTGTCATACCTAGTGCATTGGGTCCAATGAAAATCTTTTGTGACAATACTGGTGCAATTGCCTTGGCAAAGGAATCCAGATTTCACAAGAGAACCAAGCACATCAAGAGACGCTTCAACTCCACCCGGGATCAAGTCCAGGTGGGAGACATAGAAATTTGCAAGATACATACGGGTCTGAATGTTGCAGACCCGTTAACTAAGCCTCTTCCACGAGCAAAACATGATCAGCACCAAGGCTCCATGGTTGTTAGAATCATTACTGTGCAATCTAGATTATTGACTCTAGTGCAAGTGGGAGACTGAAGGAAATATGCCCTAGAGGCAATAATAAAGTTATTATTTATTTCCTTATTTCATGATAAATGTTTATTATTCATGCTAGAGTTGTATTAACCGGAAACATGATACATGTGTGAATACATAGACAAACATAATGTCACTAGTATGCCTCTACTTGACTAGCTCGTTGATCAAAGATGGTTATGTTTCCTAACATAGACATGAGTTGTCATTTGATTAAACGGGATCACATCATTAGGAGAATGATGTGATTGACTTGACCCATTCTGTTATCTTAGCACTTGGTCGTTTAGTTTGTTGCTATTGCTTTCTCCATGACTTATACATGTTCCTATGACTATGATATTATGCAACTCCCGTTTACCGGAGGAACACTTTGTGTGCTACCAAATGTCACAACGTAACTGGGTGATTATAAAGGTGCTCTACAGGTGTCTCCGAAGGTACTTGTTGAGTTGGCGTATTTCGAGATTAGGATTTGTCACTCCGATTGTCGGAGAGGTATCTCTAGGACCACTCGGTAATGCACATCACTATAAGCCTTGCAAGCATTGTAACTAATGAGTTAGTTGTGGGATGATGTATTGCGGAACGAGTAAAGAGACTTGCCGGTAACGAGATTTAACTAGGTATTGAGATACCGACGATCGAATCTTGGGCAAGTAACATACCGATGACAAAGGGAACAACGTATGATGTTATGTGGTTCGACAGATAAAGATCTACGTAGAATATGTAGGAACCAATATGGGCATCCAGGTTCCGCTATTGGTTATTGACCAGAGAAATGTCTCGGTCATGTCTATATAGTTCTCGAACCCGTAGGGTCCGCACGCTTAACGTTCGTTGACGATATAGTATTTATGAGTTATGTATGTTCGTAACTGAATGTTGTTTGGAGTTCCATATAAGATCACGGACATGACGAGGAACTCCGGAATGGTCCAGAGATAAAGTTTGATATATGGGATAATAGTGTTTGGTCTCTGGAAGGGTTCCGGAATTCACCGGAAGGGGTTCCGGATGTTTCCCAAAATGGTTGGGTACGAGAACACTTTATTTGGGCCAAAGGGGAAAGCCCAGAAGGTGTTTGGGAAGCGCAAAAGGAAGTTTTGCGGAGTCCAGGGGCCAGACGCTAGGGTCCCTGGCGTCTGGATCCAGACGCCGGGTACCCTGGCATTTGGCCCTGGAGTCCGAGAAGGACTCTTGCCTTTCGGGTGAAACCAACTTTGTGGAGGCTTTTACTCCAAGTTTCGACCCCAAGGCTCAACATATAAATAGAGGGGTAGGGCTAGCACCCAAGACACATCAAGAAACACCAAGCCGTGTGTCGGCTACCCCGTCCCCTCTAGTTTATCCTCCGTCATAGTTTTCGTAGTGCTCAGGCGAAGCCCTGCGGAGATTGTTCTTCACCAACACCGTCACCACGCCGTCGTGCTGCCAGAACTCATCTTCTACTTCGCCCCTCTTTTTGGATCGAGAAGGCAAGGACGTCATCGAGCTGAATGTGTGCTGAACGCGGAGGTGCCGTACGTTCGGTACTTGATCAGGACGGATGGTGAAGGTGTACGACTACATCAACCGTGTTGATAAATGCTTCCGCTTACGGTCTACGAGGGTACATAGACAACACTCTCCCCTCTCGTTGCTATGCATCACCATGATCCTGCGTGTGCGTAGGAATTTTTTTGAAATTACTACGTTCCCCAACAGTCCGCCCCCGCATTTTCACCTCTCCCCCGACCTAGTTGCTCTCGGTCCCTGTTTGATTTGGCCAAGCCGGCTGCTGGCGGCTCTCTAGCGGTAGGGGCCCTATCTGTTGCTTCTCCTGTGACCATGGATGGGGATATAGGATGCTTGGTTCCAGGGCGGCGGCCCTGCTAGTGGGAACTGTAGTGTTCGGTGGCGGAACTCATGATTCAGGTGCTCCCTAGCTACTACGGCTGTGGGGCGGCGTGGTGGCTAGGGGTTGACATCTGTGCTGGTGCGACGACAGATGTCATGTCTTGGTGCATCGTGGGCGGAGGTGAAGCTTTCTTGCTGGGGCAAACACCCCCCGCGTTGGCCAGATCATCGGAGGCGGCATCCATGGACGTTGTCAACTTCGCGGAGTCTCTGTCGTGGCTGCTTCTTGCCCTTCGTCGTGCTTCGGGTGAAAATCTTGATCCTTTGGATCGGATAGTGGTGGCACTCCAGTGTCGTAATCCTCCCGGATACACCGCTTTGGCACTATTGGTTCATCGGGTATCAACTCCGCCTCTTGTTGTTGGCTTGGTTGAGGGCTCCATTGACTCCACAATGTGGTTTATTGTTCATCCTTTGTCTTTGTGGAGTTGGTGGGGGTGTAGTTGTTCTCTGGCACCTATGTATCTCGCTTCGGGTGTGTGTGGTGAGTTGTCTCGAGTTGTAAGTTGATCATTGCTTTATCTATAAAACGGAGCAGAAGCCTTTTTCAAAAAAACCATGAACGTCCCTAAATCGGTGCCCAATTCCTTCTTCCGAATGCTCATCTTCTAATACACAAACCATTTTATTCTTCTCTTCATCATCACCCAACCAAAATCCTGACATTTGATCTATAATTGCATTGCATATTCTTTTGGCAATTTATAAGGACGCTGATAACGCCCACACGGTGGCATACTAGACATCCGCCCACACACCGTGTGTGGTGCAAGTAAAAGGCAACTGATACGTCTCCAACGTATCTATAACATGCTATATTATATTCTGTTTTGGACATTATTGGGATTTATTATACAAATTTTTATTATTTTGGGACTAACCTATTAACCGGAGGCCCAGCCCAGAATTGCTGTTTTTTTGCCTATTTCAGAGTTTCGCAGAAAAAGAATATCAAACGGAGTCCAAACTGAATGAAACCTTCGCGAACGTGATTTTTGGAAAGAACGTGATCCAGAGGACTTGGACCCTACATCAAGAAAGCAACCAGGAAGGCACGAGGTAGGGGGGCGCGCCTACCCCCCAGGCGCACCCTCCACCCTCGTGGGGACCATGTTGCTCCACCGACGTACTTCTTCCTCCTATATATACCTACGTACCCCCAAACTATCAGATACAGAGCCAAAACCCTAATTCCACTGCCGCAACCTTCTATACCCGTGAGATCCCATCTTGGGGCCTTTTCCGGAGCTCCGCTGGAGGGGGCATCGATCATGGAGGGCTTCTACATCAACACCATAGCCTCTCCGATGATGTGTGAGTAGTGTACTTCAGACCTTCGGGTCCATAGTTATTAGCTAGATGGCTTCTTCTCTCTTTTTGGATCTCAATACAATGTTCCCCCCCTCTCTTGTGTAGATCTATTCGATGTAATCCTCTTTTGCGACGTGTTTGTTGAGACCGATGAATTGTGGCTTTATGATCAAGTTTATCTATGAGCAATATTTGAATCTTCTCTGAATTATTTTATGTATGATTGGTTATCTTTGCAAGTCTCTTCGAATTATCAGTTTGGTTTGGCCTACTAGATTGATCTTTCTTGCAATGGGAGAAGTGCTTAGCTTTGGGTTCAATCTTGCGGTGTCCTTTCCCAGTGACAGTAGGGGCAGCAAGGCACATATTGTATTGTTGCCATCGAGGATAACAAGATGGGGTTTATATCATATTGCATGAGTTTATCCCTCTACATCATGTCATCTTACTTAAAGCGTTACTCTGTTCTTTTGAACTTAATACTCTAGATGCATGCTGGATAGCAGTCGATGTGTGGAGTAATAGTAGTAGATGCAGGTAGGAGTCGGTCTACTTGTCTTGGTCGTGATGCCTATATACATGATCATACCTAGATATTCTCATAACTATGCTCAATTTTGCCAATTGCTCAACAACAATTTGTTTACCCACCGTAATACTTATGCTCTCGAGAGAAGCCACTAGTGAAACCTATGGCCACCGGGTCTATTTTCCATCATATTAATCTCCCGTCAACAAGCTATTTCTTATGCCGTTTTTATTCTGCTTTATTTACCATGCATCTTTATCATAAAAATACCAAAAATATTATCTTATCATATCTATCAGATCTCACTTTCGTAAGTGACTATGAAGGGATTGACAACCCCTTTATTGTGTTGGTTGCGAGGATTTTATTTGTTTGTGTAGGTGCGAGGGACTCGTGTGTGGCCTCCTACTGGATTGATACCTTGGTTCTCAAAAACTGAGGGAAATACTTACGCTGGTTTACTGCATCACCCTTTCCTCTTCAAGGGGAAACCAACGCAGTGCTCAAGAGGTAGCAAGAAGGATTTCTGGCGCCGTTGCCGGGGAGTCTACGCAAAAGTCAAGACACCAAGTACCCATCATAAACCCTTATCTCCTGCATTACATTATTTGTCATTTGCCTCTCGTTTTCCTCTTCCCACTTCACCCTTGCTGTTTTATTTGCCCTCTCTCTCTCTGTCCTCCTTCTCTTTCCCTATTTGCCTCTTTTTGCCCGTTTCTTGTTTGCTTGTGTGTTGGATTGCTTGCCTGTCACGATGGCTCAAGATAATACCAAATCGTGTGACTTTACTAATACCAACAATAATGATTTTATTAGCACTCCGATTGCTCCTCTTACTGATGCTGAATCTTGTGAAATTAATGTTGCTTTGCTGAATCTTGTCATGAAAGATCCGTTTTCTGGCCTTCCTAGTGAAAATGCCGCTACCCATCTAAACAACTTTGTTGATTTGTGTGATATGAAAAATAAGAAAGATGTGGATAATGGTATTGTTAAATTGAAGCTATTCCCGTTTTCGCTTAGAGATCGTGCTAAAGCTTGGTTTTCGTCTTTGCCTAAAAATAGTATTGATTCATGGAATAAGTGCAAATATGCTTTTATCTCTAAGTATTTTCCTCCCGCTAAGATCATCTCTCTTAGAAACGATATCATGAATTTTAAGCAACTTGATCATGAACATGTTGCACAATCTTGGGAGAGGATGAAATTAATGATACGTAATTGCCCTACACATGGTTTGAATCTTTGGATGATTATACAAAACTTTTATGCCGGATTGAATTTTGCTTCTAGAAATCTTTTAGATTCGGCCACGGGAGGCACTTTTATGGAAATCACTTTAGGAGAAGCTATTAAACTCCTAGATAATATTATGGTTAATTATTCTCAATGGCACACTGAAAGATCTACTAATAAGGAAGTGCATGCGATAGAAAAAAATAATGTTTTGAGTGGAAAGATGGATGAACTCATGAAATTATTTGCTAATAAAAGTGTTTCTTCTGATCCTATTGATATGCCTTTGTCTACTTTGATTGAGAATAATAATGAATCTATGGATGTGAATTTTGTTGGTAGGAACATTTTTGGTAATAACGCGTATAGAGGTAATTTTAATCGTAGGCCGTATCCTAGTAATTCCTCTAATAATTATGGTAATCCTACAACAATTCTTATGGAAATTTTAATAAGATGCCTCTGAATTTGAGACTAGTGTTAAGGAGTTTATGAATTCGCAAAATAATTTCAATGCTTTGCTTGAAGAAAAACTGCTTAATGTTGATGAATTGGCTAGGAACGTTGATAGAATTTCTCTTGATGTTGATTCTTTGAAACTTAGATCTATTCCACCTAAGCATGATATCAATGAGTCTCTCAAAGCCATGAGAATTTCCACTGATGAGTGCAAAGAAAGAAACGCTAGGATGCGTGCTAAGAAAGATTGTTTTGTGAAAGCGTGTTCTTCTAGTTTCGCTGAAAATAAAGATGAAGATCTAAAAGTTATTGATGTGTCCCCTATTAAATCTTTGTTTTGCAATATGAATCTTGATAATGATGGGACTGAATATGATCGACCTTTACCCAGAAGGCGTTCAAAAAATTCGAAGTCTTTAGATCTTGATGCTAAAATTGGTAAAAGTGGGACTGAAGAGATCAAAACTTTAAATATTAATGAACGCACTATTTTGGATTTCAAGGAATTTAATTATGATAATTTCTCTTTGACATATTGTATTTCCTTGTTGCAATCCGTGCTAAATTCTCCTCATGCTTATAGTCAAAATAAAGCTTTTACTAAACATATCGTTGATGCTTTGATGCAATCTTATGAAGAAAAACTTGAGTTGGAAGTTTCTATCCCTAGAAAACTTTATGATGAGTGGGAACCTACTATTAAAATTAAAATTAAAGATCATGAATGCTATGCTTTGTGTGATTTGTGTGCTAGTGTTTCAATGATTCCAAAGACTTTGTGTGATTTGCTAGGTTTCCGTGATTTTGATGATTGCTCTTTAAACTTGCACCTTGCGGATTCCACTATTAAGAAACCTATGGGAAGAATTAATGATGTTCTTATTGTTGCAAATAGGAATTATGTGCCCGTAGATTTTATTGTTCTTGATATAGATTGCAATCCTTCATGTCCTATTATTCTTGATAGACCTTTCCTTAGAACGATTGGTGCAATTATTGATATGAAGGAAGGGAATATTAGATTCCAATTTCCGTTAAGGAAAGGTATGGAACACTTCCCTAGAAAGAAAATTAAATTACCATATGAATCTATTATGAGAGCCACCTATGGATTGTCTACCAAAGATGGCAATACCTAGATCTATCTTCGCTTTTATGCCTAGCTAGGGGCGTTAAACGATAACGCTTGTTGGGAGGCAACCCAATTTTATTTTTATTCCTTGATTTTTGCTCCTGTTTAGTAATAAATAATTTATCTAACCTCTGTTTTGGTTGTGTTTTGTGTGTTTAATTAGTGTTTGTGCCAAGTAGAACCGTTGGGAAGACTTGGGGACAGTCTTTTTGATCTTGCTGTAAAAAATAGAAACTTTAGCGCTCACAAGAATTGCTGGAATTTTTATTTGGAAAGTGATATTTAGTTAATTCTTTTTGCAGATGATTAATGCATAAATTTCTCACGTCCAGAGATTTATTTTAGAATTTTTTGGGTTCCAGAAGTTTGCGTTAGCTACAGATTACTACAGACTATTCTGTTTTTGACAGATTCTATTTTTCGTGTGTTGTTTGCTTATTTTGATGAATCTATGGCTAGTAAAATAGTTTATAAACCATAGAAAATTTGGAATACAGTAGGTTTAACACCAATATAAATAAATAATGAGTTAATTACAGTACCTTGAAGTGGTGTTTTGTCTTCTTTCGCTAACGGAGCTCAGGAGATTTTCTATTTTAAGTTTTGTGTTGTGAAGTTTTTAAGTTTTGTGTAAAAGATTTGATGTATTATGGAACAAGGAGTGGCAAGAGCCTAAGCTTGGGGATGACCATGGCACCCCAAGATAATCTAAGGACACCTAAAAGCCAAAGCTTGGGGATGCTCCGGAAGGCATCCCCTCTTTCGTCTACTTCCATCGGTAACTTTACTTGGAGCTATATTTTTATTCACCACATGATATGTGTTTTGCTTGGAGCGTCTTGTATTATTTGTATCTTTGCTTTTTAGTTTACTACAATCATCCTTGCTATACACACCTTTTGAGAGAGACTCACATGATTTGAAAATTATTAGAATACTCTATGTGCTTCACTTATATCTTTTGAGCTATATAGTTTTTGCTCTAGTGCTTCACTTATATTTTTCAGAGCACGGTGGTGGATTTGTTTTATAGAAACAACTGTTCTCTCATACTTCACATAGATTATTTTGAGAGTCCTACAAAACAGCGTGGTAATTTGCTTTCATTATGATAGGCATTCAAGATTAGTAAAAAAATTCTCATGAGTGTGTTGAATACTATGAGAAGTTTGATACTTGATAATTGTTTTGAGACATGGAGATCGTGATATTAGAGTATGCTAGTTGAGTAGTTTTGAATTTGAGAAATACTTGTGTTAAAGTTTGTGATTCCCGTAGCATGCACGTATGGTGAACCGTTATGTGATGAAGTCGGGTCGTGATTTATTTATTGATTGTCTTCCTTATGAGTGGCGGTCGGGGACGAGCGGTGGTCTTTTCCTACCAATCTATCCCCCGAGCATGCGCGTAATACTTTGCTTTGATAACTAATAGATTTTTATAATAAGTATATGAGTTCTTTATAACTAATGTTGAGTCCATGGATTATACGCACTTTCTTCCTTCCATCATTGCTAGCCTCTCTAATACCGCGCATTTTTCGCCGGTATCATACACCCACCATATACCTTCTTCAAAACAGCCACCATACCTACCTATCATGGCATTTTCATAGCCATTCTGAGATATATTGCCGTGCAACTTACCACCATTCCGTTTATTATGACACGCTCCATCATTGTCATATTGCTTTGCATGATCATGTAGTTGACATTGTATTTGTGGCAAAGCCACCGTTCATAATTCTTTCATACATGTCACTCTTGATTCATTGCATATCCCGGTACACCGCCGGAGGCACTCACATAGAGTCATATTTTTTTTCTAAGTATTGAGTTGTAATTGTTGAGTTGTAAGTAAATAAAAGTGTGATGATCATCATTTTTAGAGCATTGTCCCAAGTGAGGAAATGATCATGGAGACTATGATTCCCCCACAAGTCGGGATGAGACTCTGGACTAAAAAAAGAGGCCATAAAAAAGAGAAAAGACCCAAATAAAAAAATGAGAGAAAAAGAGAGAAGGGACAATGCTACTATCCTTTTACCACACTTGTGCTTTAAAGTAGCAACATGATCTTCATGATAGAGAGTCTCATATGATATCACTTTCATATACTAGTGGGAATTTTTCATTATAGAACTTGGCTTGTATATTTCAATAACGGGCTTCCTAAAAATGCCCTAGGTCTTCGTGATCAAGCGAGTTGGATGCACACCCACTTAGTTCCTTTTGTTGAGCTTTCATACACTTATAGCTCTAGTGTATCTGTTGCATGGCAATCCCTACTCACTCACATTGATATCTATTAATGGGCATCTCCATAGCCCGTTGATACGCCTAGTTGATGTGAGACTATCTTCTCCTTTTTTGTATTCTCCACAACCACCATTCTATTCCACATATAGTGCTATGTCCATGTCTCACGTTCATGTGTTGCGTGAAGATTGAAAAAGTTTGAGAACACCAAAAGTATGAAACAATTGCTTGGCTTGTCATTCGGGTTCTGCATGATTTAAATACTTTGTGTGGTGAAGATAGAGCATAGCCAGACTATATGATTTTGTAGGGATAACTTTTTTGGCCATGTTATTTTGAGAAGACATAATTGCTTAGTTAGTATGCTTGAAGTATTATTATTTTTATGTCAATATTAAACTTTTGTCTTGAATCTTTCGGATCTGAATATTCATACCACAATTAAGAGAATTATTGAAATTATGCCAAGTAGCATTCCACATAAAAAATTCTGTTTTTATCATTTACCTACTCGAGGACGAGCATGAATTAAGCTTGGGGATGCCTGATACGTCTCCAACGTATCTATAATTTTTGATTGTTCCATGCTATATTATATTCTGTTTTGGACATTATTGAACTTTATTATACACTTTTATATTATTTTTGGGACTAACCTATTAACCGGAGGCCCAGCCCAGAATTGCTGTTTTTTGCCTATTTAGAGTTTCGCAGAAAAAGAATATCAAACGGAGTCCAAACGGAATGAAACCTTCGGGAACGTGATTTTTGGAACAAACGTGATCCATAGGACTTGGACCCTACGTCAAGAAAGCAACCAGGAAGGCACGAGGTAAGGGGGCGTGCCCTCCACCCTCGTGGGGCCCACGTTACTCCACCGACGTACTTCTTCCTCCTATATATACCTACGTACCCCCAAACTACCAGATACGGAGCCAAAACCCTAATTCCACCACCGCAACCTTCTGTACCCGTGAGATCCCATCTTGGGGCCTTTTCCGGAGCTCTGCCTGAGGGGGCATCGATCACGGAGGGCTTCTACATCAACACCATAGCCTTTCCGATGATGTGTGAGTAGTTTACTTCAGACCTTCGGGTCCATAGTTATTAGCTAGATGGCTTCTTCTCTCTTTTTGGATCTCAATACAATGTTCTCCCCCTCTTTTGTGGATATCTATTCGATGTAATCCTCTTTTGCGGTGTGTTTGTTGAGATCGATGAATTGTGGGTTTATGATCAAGTTTATCTATGAGCAATATTTGAATCTTCTCTGAATTCTTTTATGTATGATTGGTTATCTTTGCAAGTCTCTTCAATTATCAGTTTAGTTTGGCCTACTAGATTGATCTTTCTTGCAATGGGAGAAGTGCTTAGCTTTGGGTCCAATCTTGCGGTGTCCTTTTCCAGTGACAGTAGGGGCAGCAAGGCACGCATTGTATTGTTGCCATCGAGGATGACAAGATGGGGTTTACATCATATTGCATGAGTTTATCCCTCTACATCATGTCATCTTACTTAAAGCGTTACTTTGTTCTTTTGAACTTAATACTCTAGATGCATACTGGATAGTGGTCGATGTGTGGAGTAATAGTAGTAGATGCAGGCATGAGTCGGTCTACTTGTCTCGGACGTGATGCCTATATACATGATCATACCTAGATATTCTCATAACTATGCTCAATTCTGTCAATTGCTCAACAGTAATTTGTTTACCCACCGTAATACTTATGCTCTCGAGAGAAGCCACTAGTGAAACCTATGGCCCCCGGGTCTATTTTCCATCATATTAATTTCCCGTCAACAAGCTATTTCTTACTGGGTTTTTATTTTGCTTTATTTACTTTGCATCTTTATCAACAAAATACCAAAAATATTATCTTATCATATCTATCAGATCTCACTTTCGTAAGTGACCATGAAGGGATTGATAACCTCTTTATTGCGTTGGTTGCGAGGATTTTATTTGTTTGTGTAGATGCGAGGGACTCGTGCGTGGCCTCCTACTGGATTGATACCTTGGTTCTCAAAAACTAAGGAAAATACTTACGCTGCTTTACTACATCACCCTTTTCTCTTTAAGGGAAAACCAACGCAGTGCTCAAGAGGTAGCAGCAACCCACACGGGCTATGTGTGGGCGAACATTTGAACTGCCCACATATGTGGGCGCAGCTACTTCGTGCCACAAGCCCAACAAGTATTGCTCTTCTCATCCCACGCGTGTGGCACGAAGCAAAAATGCCCACACGTTCTGCTGCAGCTACGTTAGTTACTCGCGGGATGACGCTTTAGTTGTCAATCCGGGATGGCAAATTTAGTTGTAAAAGTATGGCAACTCTCTCTGTTTTGGTTAGGTCTTTCTAACCTGATGTCTACTATGTTTGTGGTCTAATTTTTTTTGTCCCAGCTTTTTTTTGTTCCTTGTTGCTCTGTATTTGTGAGAGCTTAGATGTGACATCCTTAGAAAACATCTGGATGTGAATTAGGCAAACTGTTTTGGTTAACTATAGTTGTCATGTTTAATTTATGGGTAGTTGCCACGTGCACTCAAACCATAGTTGCCATATGTGCTTACCTAGTTGCCATGTGTGTTTACCTGGTTGCCACGTACACGCAATTGTAGTTGCCATTTACCAACGAATCATAGTTGTCATGTGTGTTTACCTAGTTGCCGCGTATGCGCAACTGCAGTTGCCATCTATCACCATACGAACGTCGTGTGGGCGAAGAGCAGTTCACCCACATACGCGTGGACTGGTTGGTGACTGTGTGAGCGGGAAATGGTTCGCCCACACGGCGCAGCTGGCAACCGCGCGCTGGGGTCTTGTGGGCGAGCGCTCTGACGCCTACGCAAGCGCTATGCCTACGTGGCACTGAGATTCATTTAGAATTCATGTAAAACATAATTAAGGTGGATCAAAGCATGTGGACGATGTGTAAAGGTGTTATTATTTGGGATTTATAAAGACTTTTCTTTAGAACGCAACTTACAAAGACTGACATGGCATTGCTTGCACAACAGCCTTGACAATCGGAACTTGCAGATAAGATTTGACTAGTCCGCCATGGGAGACCGGGCATAGAGACGTGTCGAAAGTGCAAGGCAGCATTGGCCAGGAGCAGCAACCCGTTATCCTATGGGGCCCACCAAGCCCTCTAGCCGGTCCCACTGTGAGCGCGCCAGGCCACAAGATAAGGGACCAGGCTCTCTCAGCCGTTCGAACCCCGCGAACGTGTCGCCACCGGGATTCTCCCGCCGACGTCCCCCCATGCAGACTTGTCTAACTCTCGTCCACAAGACGAAAACCCAGCCAGATCAAAACACAAGGCCGGACGCTGCACCCTGCGCTCCAGCTTGTTTGCTGCGCGTGACAGAGCCGACGGAGGTGAGTGGGATACGGGATAAGCGTATATATAGCCCGCCTGGGCGCTGGGTGAACTGAACCGATCGACCTCGCGGGCGGCGATGATCAAGGCCGAGCCGGAGCTCCGTGGCCAGCTACGCGGAGGCGGCGGCATGCTGCAGCAGCGCTGCGACTCGTGCCGGTCGGCGCCGTGCGCGTTCTACTGCCGCGCCGACTCGGCGGCGCTCTGCGCCGCGTGCGACGCGGACGTGCACTCGGCCAACACGCTGGCCAGCCGCCACCGCCGCGTCCCGATGGGCGCCGTGGCCCCGGCCTCGCCTGCCGGAGGGCCCTTCGTCGTCCGCCCCGGCGGCGTCAACTCCTCCTGGCCCATCCGCGAGGGCCGGAGGTCCTACTACGACGACGGCGAGGGAGAGGAGGAGGAGGAGGAGGAGGCGACGTCGTGGCTGCTGCTCGACCCGCTCCGGGGCTCGGAGGGTGACGCGCCGGCTTTCGGCGACGCGCTCGTCGCTGACTTCCTTGACCTCGGACGAGCAGGCGAGAAGGACGCGTCGAGCAAGGAGTACCGCGGCCACGGTGTCGAGAGCCACGAGGGCAGCCACGAGCTCGTCGTGCCCGGCGAGCCGGTGGCGCAGCTGCATGAGCGGCAGGGCTTCACGGCGGAGATGTCGTACGATGCACAAAATTCTAACCATGGGTACGGATTTGGCGCAACATTCCAACGCAGCGTGAGTTACTTGCATGAATTCTATGGACTTGATCTCTATCTAGCAACTGTTGGTCCTCGGCTCCTAGCTACAAGCCTATAAGATCTCCACACAGCTGTTAATAATTTCTAGATATGCAAAACCTTGATCTCAATTCCCTTCTAATGCCACAGTACGTAACCATGGAAATCTCCATGCATGTCCATCTTATCCTACTTGTCTCTCATCTTATTATTTCCAGCTTTCAATGTCATCATCACCGGACAACAGTAGCACCGTTCAGGATGTGACCAGCTCGTACATGAGGAGCAGCGAGAGCAGCGTCGACCTCTTCTCAGCGGCGGCGCACATGTCGCCGCAGTTCATGGGCATGGCCATGGACAGGGAGGCCAGGGTGCACCGGTACAGGGAGAAGAGGAAGATGAGGCGGTTCGAGAAGACCATCAGGTACGCGTCGCGGAAGGCCTACGCCGAGACCAGGCCACGGATCAAGGGGCGGTTCGCCAAGCGCGCCGACGCCGACCTCGAGGTGGACCAGTACTTCTCCGCAGCCGCACTGTCCGACTCCAGCTGCGGCGTTGTGCCCACTTTCTAGGCCGGCTCGGTGGAGAGACCATGAGCGTTCCTCCTTCCATGGTCGATCGACGCCTACATGTTGGTTGGCTCTCCTTAATCTGCCAAATATTCAGAAATTTATTGGAGGCGTCAAAGCTTCACCTGTAAATATATGGAAAGATGCCGGATAGATCTTTCTTCTCTTCTACCTATAAAAGGCTAATGAACTGACGTCAGATAACAAGCAAATTCGCGCGAACGCTTTAGTTGTCATTGGATGAGGCGCACGGATCTTGAAGCAGGCCCGTCGCCACATCAGCTCTGTTCGCTGAAACTTGGCTTCAGAGCGAACACAGTCCCAATTACCCCTCGCCATACTCGCCTCTATTCCTATTCGGCCGCATTCATCCCCCTCTTCTCCATTCCCTATTTACACATTTTCGAGGCGGGCAGTGACGGTGACAAGACCGAGCTCACCGATGCAGGGTGTGCTGGTGAGTGGCGATGGGCCGGATGAGGCGCACGGATCTTGAAGCAGGTCCGCCGCCACATCAGCTCTGTTCGCTGAAACTGGGCTTCA